>NW_027255896.1:24272405-24400405 GCF_043229965.1 Drosophila suzukii | reverse complement strand
TGAGGGACGAACAAGAGAAACATACAAAAGCTTTGTTGTGTATGGATCATCAAACTCCCTTGACCAGCGCTTCATAAACGCCAGGAGACTTCTGGCTTTGTTAGTTATAGTAGATATATGGTCTTTAAAACTAAGTTTATGATCAAATAGAACGCCAAGATCCTGAACAGAAAAAATACGTTCAAGGGCGTTATTACCGATACAATAAGAATACAGAGATGGACTACTACGATAAAAGGTCATAAAGTTACATTTAGAATAGTTCAAATTCAACTTGTTAATCATGCACCACGTATACAAACAATCAAGATCTAATTGAAAGTCATTATATGAATTAGGTAAACACATGGACAAACATAGCTTGACATCATCTGCATACATTAAAACAGTTGACGATTTTATAACATAAGGTAGATCATTAATCATTAAGCCAAAAAGTAAAGTAAAAAATTAAAACAGACCATTTGAGTTCTATTAGAAAGGTAGGAAAGTATCCACTCTAGTAGGTTGGGTGGAAAACCTAAAAGGGACAATTTATAAATAAGAATCCTATGGTTCACTGAATCAAAAGCTTTAGAGAAATCGGTATAAATCACATCAGTTTGATGATGTGTCAGAAAACCTCTAGTGATTAAATACGTGAATTCAAGAAGGTTTGTAGAAGTAGAGCGACATCTAGTGAAGCCATGCTGACAAGGTGAAATAATAGACCTGCAATGATGCTGCAACTGACAGGTAATAATTTTTTCAAAAAGTTTAGGAATAGAACTGAGTTTAGCAATACCGCGATAGTTTGAGATATCAGACTTGTTCCCTTTTTTAAACAATGGGGTAATAAAGGATTCCTTCCATATGGATGGAAATCTACATTGACTTAGGGACAGATTAAATATCAATGTTAAGGGAAGAGCAAGATAAGATGAACAATTCCTAAGTATACAACTTGGTATTTTATCAGGACCCGGTAAAAATGAGAGCTTGAGAGTATTAAGACTCTGAAGAACATCAGATACATCAATCACTGGTTTGAAGATAGAGTTCAAATGAGGTAGCGGGTATGGATAATCTTTGATAATGACATTATTGCATTTTGTATAAGTGGATTGAAAAAAGTCTGCGAATAAGTTGCAAATATCATTATCATCAGATGCTACCTTATTATTGAGAACGAGAGAGGGAGGGAAGCAGCTAGATTTTCGTTTAGAATTGACGAAAGAAAAGAAAAGCTTAGGATTGCTTTTGAAATCCCGCTTACAACGAGACATGTAATTTTTGTAACAATCAGTATTGTACTGGACAAATTCCACCTTAGCTGAGCTATATTTGGTGAAGTCTGTCTGTAAGCCGGATATTTTGAAACGTTTAAATAGTCTTGTTTTTTTATTCTTCAGATAAGATAGTTGACGGGTAAACCATGGAGAGCTGTAAGAATTCTTCATGGAGGAAAGAGGGACATGTTCTTCAAATAGACGGTAAAGGATCTCATAAAAGTGCCTAACTGCATCATCAACAGGAAGGTCAACTAGAAAGGACCAGCTTACTGTCGATAAAGATTCCACTAGTCTGCCGTAATCAGTCCTCTTAAAACACAAACTAGGCTGTACATATATTGCAGTCCTAGGATTATTAAAAAATCCATTAATACAGAGCTGAAGGGTAGGATGATAACAATCTTCAGGTAAAGATAGTGGCGAAATACGACTGACTTCAGCATCGCTACTATCAAAAACAAAGATTAAGTCAAGAAGACGACTAATATGATTGGGAATCCTGTTAACTTGCTGCAAAGATAGTTCAACAAGACCATCAATAAAATCATTTTGCATCCTAGGAATCATTGCCAATGAGTCCTTACTCTCCAACCAAGAGATATTGGGAAGATTAAAGTCACCAAGCACAATAAGTTGGTCAGTTTCAGTAAGCAACAAGGAGATAGAATGTATGGCGGACAGGTGCAGTAGATACACGTTAAATTCAGAGCCGGGAGATATATACGAGCAGGTTAAAAAAATGTTTCTTTTTGGGAAAGATAATTTTACGGAAATAAATTCAATACCTGATGATTCAGAAATATCAACAAACTCAGAAGTTAAATTGGATTTGACTCCAATAAGAACGCCTCCTCCTCGACGGGTCTGACGATCCTTCCGATAAACAAAAAAGTTATTAGACAAAATCTCACTATCATGTACGGATGGGTTAAGCCAGGTCTCAGTGAGTACAATAACATTGGCCTCAAAAACTGAACTATTTATATAAAGCGTAGAGAGTTTACTAAGAAGCCCCCGAACATTCTGATAGTGAATTAGGAAATTTAGTTTTTTGAATTTATATCAGAGCTGGGCGCCGACAAAGAAGTCACGGAAAGGGAGCTATTTTTTTTTATATACTCGTGGACAATTATATCAGCAGGCCAAAAATTGGGGCAAAGAAGTTTAGAGAACAGCCCGTCCGGAACAAGTATTTTAAATGAAGAGTAATCTCTTTTCTGTTTAAAATTAAATTTGGTGATGTCAATACCATTTTGATTGGGAAGGGAGAGGTTTGTGACAATATGATGCATAACGTCATTTACTGTTATTGCTGCATTCAACCTAGACACAAAAATAGATTTCCTAGGTACCATGACAGTGAGTGGTACCGGAGAAGAGAGAGCAGGGCTATGCGTGTTTTTCCTAGGGATCATGCTAGTAAGTGGGACAGGAGGAGGTGCGAGGGTATTAGCTATAGGAAGTACAAGGTGCGGCAGAGCCCCGGAAGTGGCAACAGCCGGTGAACGGTTAGTAGGCCTTAATGACTCAGGCGAAACTACAGTCCCTGAATCTGGCAGCGATTGCCCCGTGGGGTCATTCGTTGATGACTCGATCCCATTGGGATCATCCTCGTCGCACGACACATAGCCTGCAGTGGGGCTGGGAAGAGAGAGGTTGGTCGAGAGATCTGGAACGTGTAAAGAAACATTAGGCAGTGTAGGACTACGATTTATATTTAATGAAGATTGACTTAGAAGAATCCGACCTTTAAAGTTCGAGTCTTGGACGTTGATGCACTATGGTCAGTACAAACAAGTGGCCCTACGACACCAAGCAAAGCTTGTTACGCGCGGAGCCCATCACCGTTTTGGGCGAGTAAACATAATCGCGGACAAAGAAAAAGACAATGTAACAATAGACAATTAAAAATACAGGTCAATACGAATAGACAAAATACATCAAGTAAAACTAATTAGTTACTAGGGAGGATAATATTATTGATTTAAAGATAGGAAGTGAGTCAGTAGTAGATATTAGATGATATAGTCTATTATAATCATTGCAAAGTACTCTAAAAGGTTCATGCATTGCGTAATTAGAGATACAGTGATTCAATACTAAAGGAATATAGTTTCTAGTGAATCTATTTGGCACATTAAAATGCAGGCGACCCAGTAACTCGGGACTCTCTACATCACCATGAATAAGATTTCTAATAAACGTAATACCAAGCATAGTTCTACGGTTAGCTAACGATGGTAAGTTAATTAGAAGTAATCTACTAGAGTAGGATGGTAGTATTAGGCTTGTATCCCAGTTAAGTCTCCGTAAGGCAAATATTAAGAAGTTTTTTTGCACAGACTCAATCCGGTCTATATGCACCCCATATTGGGGACTCCAAACAGGAGCGCAGTACTCAAGAATTGGTCGGACTAATGAAATAAACAAGGTCTTTGTGACATAGGGATCATCGAATTCCTTCGACCACCTTTTGATAAATGCAAGCACGCCCCTGGCTTTATTTACCATAGTAGTAATGTGATCGGAAAATTTAAGTCTAGGATCCATGTAGACTCCAAGGTCGTCAGCATGCGTTATCCTATCTAACGCACAACCACTCAAAGTATACGTTGAGTAGTGGGGGCTGACACGAAAAAAGGTCATTAGTTTACACTTAGAACCATTTAAATTCAATTCATTATCCATGCACCATGTTTGAAATGCATTTAGATCCGATTGTAAAGCTAAACTTTGTGCGGGGTCATTATATTGCAGGTACAACTTAACGTCATCTGCGTACATAAGAACCCGTGACTTCGTTAAGACTAATGGAAGGTCATTTATAAATAATGTAAACAGGAGCGGACCGAGATGACTTCCTTGTGGTACACCGGAAGTAACTCGGATTAGGGATGACAAAGAGTTTTTAAAAATGACCCTTTGAGTCCTATCATTCAAATAACTTAAAATCCACCTAAGAAGATCACCTGAAAACCCTAAAAGGTCCAATTTCCGGACTAAAATCGGGTGACTTACAGAATCAAACGCCTTACTAAAATCAGTGTAGACCACATCAGTCTGACGATTCTTTCTAAAACCTCCTATAACAAATGAAGTAAACTCCAAAAGGTTGGTTGTCGTTGACCTACGTTTTATAAATCCGTGTTGACAAGAGGAAATAAGGGACCTACAACTGTGTTGTAAATGAGGCGTAATAATGTTCTCAAAGAGCTTCGGTATAGCTGATAGCTTTGAAATACCTCTGTAATTACATGCGTTCAATTTACTCCCTTTTTTATGAAACGGGATAACAAACGATTCCTTCCATCTGTGTGGGAAATCGGATGTTTCTAAAGACAGAGTAAACAGTTTGTGCAATGGTCTACACAAAGTCTCAGCGCAATACCTAAGCACACATCCAGGGACTCCGTCAGGACCCGGAGAGTAGACTGGTTTGACCCTTTGCAATTCTAAAAGAAGTGAGCTTTTACTTATAACAGGACAACAAATAAAGTTTGATTTAGGAATGACATATGGGTAAGACTGATCTGGAGGACTTGATGTTGAATAGGTGGTTTGAAAAAACTGTGCAAAAAGATCGGCTATGGCTTGATCAGTGCTAGCAGCCGAATTTTCAAATTTAAGTGATGATGGGTAACTAGAAGATTTACGCTTTGTGTTAACAAAATTATAAAACTGTTTTGGATCCAGCGTAAACTGGGTCTTGCAACGAGCTAAATAGTTTTTATAACACTGAGCGTTAAGCACGGTGAAATCGGACCGAGCACTTAAGTATCGGGAAAAGGCAGCTTGTGAACCTGAAGCTCTAAACTTTTTGTAGAGTCTAGACTTTACATTTTTAAGTCGTGCCAGCTCTTTGTTAAACCACGGAGGTTGGTTTGAAATTTTAGGATAATACGTAGGAACGCATGTATCAAAAACTTCGTTTAATATGTTATAAAATATATTAACCGCTTCATTTATATTAGTACTTAAGTACAGATTGGACCAATCCGAGCAAGCTATAAGGCTATTAATGAGTGCAAAGTTCGCTTTACGAAAGCAGGGGATGCGTTTAGCTATTTTTTCAGATACTTCATACACTTTTGTACCCGTGTCAATAGTCAGCTCTAGCGTTGGGTGATAAGGGTCTTCTGGTAAAGTAATTGCAGAGGTTCTAGCTATGCAGACACAATCTGGACTGGAAACAAAGCATAGATCCAGTAATCGTCCTAAGAAATTTAATACATGATTTACTTGAGACAATGAAATATCAAGCAAACCGTCAAGAAAATCATGCTGCGTTGAAGGTAACAATATATTTGAGGTTTCGACGGTGGACCATGTCGCCCTAGGTATATTAAAGTCACCTAAAACTATTAACTGATCCCTATCTGATAGTCGCAAACATTAAATCGACTTAATAAGTCCGTAAATCCAGCACGTAATGCCTGGAACTCCAGCTCCGTTTGCCTCATAAATGCTCTTATATCGATTTTGATATGTAGGCATGTAGGGCACGTCCAGTCCAGGTTAGCATTAGATCTAGTGCGATCAGCAATTTGGGCAGCACTATGCCCAAAGTCTGCACATTTTGCGTGCGCAGTGTTCTCACATAACCAGCAACTAACAATTGGCTGCCGAGAAGTGATTTTACCAACAAATTGGCAACCAACAACACAGCAGGCAGACATTGTTTACAAGTTGAGGTCAGTTAAATGTAGAATGTAGAAAAAGTAGAAAAAGTAGGAAGCTTTAGATGAGTGCCAACAAACAGCTGTGTGGCTTTGCAAAACGCAGAGGAAAGATAAGAAAAGAGAGCGGTAAGACCAATTCAGCAAAGACCCGTTAACTCGAAAATGAGAGCCGGTGACTGAAGTTGGGAGAATGTAGCAGAGCGAACGGTGCGAGAGAGCGCCAAAACAACAATGTAAATAAGAAACAACAACAATGCACAAAGCACCCGCGTCTTTAACTATTATCCTATATAATAATACAGATAATGGTTTTAACACAAATAACTAAATTGCATGCAAACGGCGGTCTCAACCGAGTTGAAAATGAAACTTTGGGAATATATCAGATCGATAATTTAGACACTAGGCGAATAAATGTAGGAGCAAATATAAGACGCGTCCGTGTACAACAGAGACCGAATTCGAATTTGGTTATCTGTCTATCTGTCTGTGTCGGCGGTAGACAAATTAAAGCGTTATGAGCGTTAGAGTGGACGTGGCAAACTGTTTTGGGTCAATCGATAGGTATTAACGAGACTACTACACACACAGGCTTTGGCGGCTTGTGGGCGTTAGAGTAGGCGTGGCAAACTTTTTTTTCAATCAATCGATAGGTGTTGACGTGACTAGAACATTTCAGTTAAAAGTTTTAGTCTAGCATAAAAATTGGGCGGCCAAACCATAGGTTTGGGTTTGGCATGGCACTTTCGCGTAACAAACTTACGCTGCGCTCAAGGCTACGGAATCTAAATCTGAGATCCCAATTCTCTATCTTTGATAGTTTCCGAGATATCCGCGTTTATACTTACGATTTTTTGAAGCTTGTGGGCGGCTTGTGGGCGTTAAAATGGGCGTGGAAAACATTTTTTGGGTCAATTTCAGTTTAAATTTTCATTCTAGTAGAAACCACAGTCTTGGGCGGTTTTTGGGCGTTAGAGTGGGCGTGGCACGCTGCTGAAACAAACTTGGGCTGCGTAAGAAGCTCTGGAATCTGGAAGGCAAGTCCCAATAGCCTAGCTCTTATAGTTTCCGAGATCTCAACGTTCATCCGGATGGACATACAGACGGACAGACGGACATGGCTAGATCGACTCGGCTAGTGATCCTGATCAAGAATAAATATACTGTTACATACTTTCCGACGAATGTAGTATACCCTTTTACTCTACGAGTAGCTGGTATAGAAATACCGAAGCTATAATTTCTTTCTTATTATTTTTCCACTAATTTTCCGATCGTTTCTATGGCTAAATGAAATTCAGAACTAATTAAAAAATGTTATTTCCAAGCGAAGGAGGTTATATGTAAAAGAACACCAAAGATATAAATAAAAAAAATATTTCCGAATATTCCTATGGAAGCTATAAGATACAATTGTCCGATCCGGCTGGTTCCGACTTATATACTACCTGCAAAAGAAAGACTTTTGGGAACGACCTTTGGGAAAGTTTCATCCCAATAGCTTTAAAACTGAGAGACTAGTTTGCGTAGAAACGGACGAACAGACGGACATGGCTAAATCGACTCGTCTAGGGATGCTGATCAAGAGTACATATGCTTTATGAGGTCGGAAACGTCTCCTTTACTGCGTTGCAAACTTCTGACTGAAATCATAGTACCCTCTACAAGGGCATAAAAATAGACTAAAAACCTTAATGTACAATAATGTATGTTTGTTAAAAGACGAGTTCCTGGACAATTAGCGTATTAATGGCCCCCGGACCCCCCTTCCCCCTCATTAACGTATGCGGGTTCTGGGACAATAAGCATAATCCAATAAATTAACTGATTTTAATGAGCTTTGAAGTCATAAAAATGTCACGATCATGTCCATAAAGAGTATACTTAATTACCAACATCGCCCCCACATCCCCATGTGACAATATTAATCATGTATCCTTCCCCTCATTATGTGCAATTAATAGTCAGGTGAGAAAGGTGCACGTGAGAAAGGTCGCACAACCATAGTATCCAAAGGTTGTTATCTTAGAGGAACATATCCGATCATGTTGGGGAAAGGTGTGATCACGTACCCTTTTGCCTCATTATCACAGGTGTTGCTGTGCACGTGTGAAAGGTCGCACACCCAAAGTATTCAAAGATGGTTATCTTAGAGGAACATGTCCGATCATGTTGGGGAATAATGTTTCCTATGATTGTAAAACTAATTTAGAAATCAAAAGAACCCCAATAAAATAAATCTCACAAGTTAATGATTCTCAGATATGGAATATTTTCAAATACACATTTTTGTTTCCGCCCCAGAACGTTTAACTGGTAAATTGTCTAAGATTCTCTCCTTTCCACAAATGGGTCATAAACATGTCATAAAAGGGATTCAAGCAAGAGCTACCCGAACATGCGCACCTGTCAATTACCTGACCGCAATAAAAGGGACACATGCACAACCCAGAAGGCGCACGCTCATTGACAAGATCATGGGCCTCACGCCAACGACCTCATACGAGCTCATACGACGTTCCCATAATAGGGGTTGAAATCACGACCGCGCAACAACTCGCAAGTAGCCGACATATCTCAGTCAAGGAAATATTTTCCATTCTGTAATTTTGTAATTTTAACTCGAAATAAAAAGTCAGAAGTTTATTTTTAAGCATAATAATACATTTATTCATTTATTTTGGTATTGCGAACATTTTTGTTATACATAGAAATTAATTTTCTGCTTTGATTCCGGCGACTTGCATAGAAGAAGCAGGCGCACGTTTCCGACGTCATTTCTGGATTACAAAATGTAAAGTGTTCACGATAATTCGTAGTTTTGAGATCATGTCCACCTCGATTCATGAACATAGATTTTGTGTTTAGAAGATATTGAAAATGCTGACCAGTTATCTCCTTATCTTTAAATTGTTCAATAAATTGGTCAATTTCCTCATGAAATTTTATTTTGTTAATTCTATTTTCTTGTAGGTCTTTACACATCTAGTCTCAACTTTAAAATGATGTATAACAATTATTTTATTGTTTTGGAGCTACTTTAAAAAAATGTCAAAATAATGTATGCATTGTTTAGAGCACAAACACAATAGAGCACAACACACAAATCACAATAGGGAAACCGGTTTCCTTTAAACCTGTTTAATGACGGACAGCCCATTTCCTCGATATTAATGAGCTGACGACTCCCAAAAAACTTTTGTAGAAAACGTTTCTTTTCCACACCTTTACAAATAATTTGTTTTCCGCTTGTAATTTCGAGTTTGTGGAAAACTGTTCTCTCCATCGTTCCAAAAAATTTTGTGACGTGTATTGGTTAACCAAATTGCAGTCTTTCGAGATTTTGTATTTAGCAAAGTAAAATCATATGGTGGTTCTATTAAAATACTATTATTCAAGTTTGGATCTTTTTCGAATACAATTCCAATTTCCTTTAAAATAAAATTATTATTCTTATCAAAGAAACCTTGAACATCAATCGAAACAGTATCTTTCAACATTTTTCTAATGTTAAACAACTCGTTGTACTAGTCCGTTTAATGGGTTATATTCAACTAAACGGTCATGTATGAGGAGACAGTAAGCTTGGGTATTTTCATGACTTGGTGTCTTCAGTTCTATTGAAATTCTCACATCAATAGGACCAGTTTTCACTGATTCGTTTTGATATGAAAGATCAACCACAATAATAGGGGCCATCAATTTAAATTCATTTGGGGTCAAAAATGGTTGTGACTCACGATTATAGTAACCAGATTGATTCATACTGATTCTTACTAAAATCAACATTCAGATTATCATATGGATATGACTCAGAATTCAAGTGAACTTTCAAGTTTGATAAGTTATTTGTGATAAGTTCTCCATTTAGTGTAAATCCAATTATGGCAATTCTTGGTTTTTCGCGGTTAGCCGACAATTTCACATTCCAGCTGTGTTGACTTCCATACCCCAATTTGGGGTTAACATATGAATCCCAACTCCGGAATGCGATTGGTAGGTTTACACCACTTTTAATAATATCGTACATCTTAATTTTTGCAAAATCACTCGGAGTTACATAAGGGATTTTCCAGGTTATATTCGTTATTTCCAACTTAAAAGTTTGTTCATTTCTGGTTTGTTCAAACACATCACCAAGATTCTTAGTTAGAATCAACACTAGTTCGTGTTTACAATTTAACAAAACTTTTTTATAATCCTCAGCAAATCCCAATAAATATTTTAATGGTACAGAAAAGTTAAAGTGGGGTCTCGTAGAAAATTCGTCACCACTGCTCCATCCGGAATTTAATAGATTTTGACTTTGAAGATTATCCAGAGATATATAATTTTTTAGGGTTGTAATCATACCGACAAATCGTGTTTTATCAATCTCACATCCATTTATTTCGTACTTAATTCCATCCAAAAAGTAAGCCATACAATTATTTTTAAAAAAAGTGGTTACATTATCAGTTGTAGTTCCATTCGGTGAATCTTTTCTAATAACTCCTTGAAAATTAAGGTAACTTTCGTGAGGAAGCACGTACAAGTCTCGATTTTGAATAGTAATTCGAATTTCATCGTTTGGTTTAAATGTTTGATTATACGATGAATAAGTATGAAACTCTTTTTTCGAAATACTCTCATCTGAGTAAACCTTTTCTCGAACATTTAAAATTTCGTTCATTGCTTTCCTTTCCACCTTTTATATTATACTCGAAGCTTTAAGCCTAACGACTTTAAAAATAGTTCATTTTTCAAAGTAAGTGAGCTTCTTTTTACTGTCGATCCTCTTTCTATAGCTTTACAATTAGTAATGCTTGGCTGAGGACTTAAGCTACGTCTTTTATTATAAATAATCATTCTATTAACCGAATGTGCATGCGAATAGAAACGTTTTCACCACGTAAATTCACCAAATCACCGTTTTGATCAACTATGCGTATAGATAGTGTGCTTATTTCGTCACAGTTGATTGGTAAACAAATTAGGTTATGTGGTGTCACTGTCATTTTATACCCAGGCGGAACATTAATGCCAAACTCATGTAATGTATGATTCGGTGTATTATCTACATATGAACCGCTAATTATATAACATTCCAAACTAATTGTATTAATTTTTAATATGTTCACGGTCTGATCTGATCGATAGGTTTTTGTAGGATGTGGCTCAAGTACTTTTTGATGGAAACCAAACAGTTGTCCAACCGATCTTTCCTTATTAAAGTAAACTGACTCTCGCATGGTAGTTATTTCAACTTGAAGTGTATTATTATTACTTTGAATTTTAAATGTATTTTCAAAGTTATAGTCTTTTAGTTTATTGTAAATGAAATCGACGATATCAATCAATTCATATGATCCAGTTGGAATTGTAATAACCTTGTCACCGATGTGGAAGAGGTTATTTATTTCATCAATATTTGGAATCGAATTATACATATTAAAATCGATAAGAGCGCACTCATATCGACCATTCAATTCGATAGGTCGAAAAAAGTTTGTATTTATAATGGAACTATTTCCATTCAAGGATAATGCTAGTGATCTAGACATATTGATAAACTGTGGGATTGTATGTATCTACCCAAGCTTTATATTGAAATTTCTCCTTAAATCATAATAAATTGATCAAATCCTTTTCTGTATCTTCCGTTATCCATATCGTTATCCTTGCCAATTAATAGGAATCCGTGCTTGTCCTCCCAACATTTTTGACAAATTTTCACAAATGTTTCATAATTCATATCAGTGTTAATATGGTCCCGATATATATGTCGCATTTTTAAATCATCTTGCTTAAACATTATAATAAAGTTAGCATTGTCACGAATCAGATGTTTAGGTATATGACTATACGTTTGACATAAATAAAAAGAGTCGATATTTTTATGTCGACCCATACAAAAATAAGATCTTATGTTATCTTGTTTTTCACAAGCTACGTCATCGAATATCATAATGGAATTGTTTTTAGCTTCACTGGGGTCTAGTACACCCTCATTATGGGAGAATGTATGATATCCCATTCCTTTAATCGGTTTGATTAATTTCTCCAAGTACTCATATTTAGGTTGATATAAACTTTTTGAAAATATATAAACATTTTCGAATTTTAATCCATTAGGACTCTCTATTAGACTTAACATAATATTAGTTTTACCACAATTCGAAGGCCCAACAATAAAAGCCCTTATTGTGTTCGGTAAGAGAGCACTATGTCGTGGCGGTAGATTTTTTTCGTTTTCATCGTTAATATTTCTAACTAAAATTTTTTGTTTTTGACTTATTAAACCTAATGTACCTCATTCAATGAGAAATCTTTGATGATTAAACATCAATAAAATGGGGAAACGTTTTTATAATCGCATCAGTCGTATTTTTAATTGTAAACACGGTGGTGGTCTTGTTGATAAGCTCATTAATACATTACCGTTTGAAGCCCATATTCCGGGATATAATTTTTGTGGACCGGGTACAAAGTTACAGAAACGGTTGGAACGTGGTGATCAAGGAATAAACCCATTGGATGAAGCTTGCAAAGAGCACGATATTGCATATTCTCAAAACAAGGTATTGAGTGAACGACATAGGGCACACTCCATATTAACTGACAAAGCCTGGTCGCGTGTCAAGGCACCAGAAAGCAGTCTTGGTGAGAGAGCAGCAGCATACTTTGTTACAAAAATAATGAAAGCCAAAAAAAAAATTTGGTATGGGATTTAATAGAACGGAAAAGAAAGGAAGGAAAAAGATATTGAAGAATAAAATGAAGAAGACAAACCTTTCGACTGTTATTAATGTTGCTACTAAGACATTAAAAAAACAAAAACCATTAGACATTATGAGTGCAATTAAAGTTGCACGTAAATCAATTCATCAATCAATGGGTTCTAAGAAAAATGTTAAAGTACCTCGTGTAATTAATGTACCCAAATTTGGATGTTTTCTACCAATCGTACCGATCTTGACAGCCTTCAGCGCTCTTGGTAGTTTAGCAAGTGGTAGTGCAGCAATTGCAAAAACAATTAACAATGCGAGAATGGCTAAAGAAGATATGGAGGAGAAAAAACGTCACAATAGGAAAATTGAAAGTGTTGCTGTAGGAGAAGGATTATATCTCAAGCCCTATAGAAAGGGCTATGGTTTCTTTCTTAAGCCCTATAGTAAGGGGAAAGGAATTAAGAAGCGAAAAAACTAATTTCTCTGCTACCCAATAGACCACTATCAAATATCGACATTATACATTTTGCTAAGAAATATATCCCACATTTTAGAGGGGTGTTTATGAGAGATCTACTCCCAGAAGCACCAAAAAGTAGGGAGTGTGGTATAGTAAACTTAGATAATTCACGATCAAGTGGTACACATTGGGTTGCATATAATAAAAATAAAAATAATATACATTATTTCGACAGTTTTGGAAATCTTCAGCCACCTAGAGAAGTTGTGAAATACTTGGGACATAGAATACAATACAACTACGACAGAGTTCAAGACTTTGATACATACAACTGTGGACACCTGTGCCTCGCTTTTCTACTTTCTTTCGTAGAAGATGTGGAGTCAAAACCGGTATATTTAATTGGTTAATTTACATTTGGGGGGTTGAAAATCAATGTATGGGTACGTGTATGTGTGAACTGTGTATAGTATAAAAAGTGGACCTGCACGCGTTCAAATTCACAGTCTAAGTTTTTACTTCACATCGAACGTCATCTAGAGGACAAGAATTTTTGATCGTTCTTAACAAAAAAAAACAAAAAACCTATAACTGCTCATAACAGCTCAAAACAGCTGGTGACCAGCTTATAACAACTAGTAAACAACTAGTAAACAACTAGTTAACAGCTACTAAACAGATAACAGCTATTAACCAGCTAAAACAAGTAGTAAGCAACTACGAAACAAGTACTGAACAACTGCTAAACAGGTAGTAAACATCAAAATACAGCTAAAAACAACGTGGAACAACTGTACCAAGTCCGAAAACCTCAAGAACCGTCATGAATCAGGAAAACCACATGAACATTGTAATTAAAGAGTTCAATAAATTTAATAAAAAGACAGTGCTATCGAAGACAAGGATGCCTGAGCGCAAAACAACAAAGGTTGGAGAATCTATTGCTCTCGAGTTGGAGGAGCACATTTTGTACATGCCGGAAAGGTACACCTCTCTTCAAGATGATATCATCAATGAAATGGTTGATGGAAAATTTAATATTTATAAAAGTAATGACAATTTGTATTTAGAAATAAGTCAGTAATCATTAGAAAAGATTGAGATATTAAGAATATAACAATAAATACACTTTTTTTAATATAATGAAGAATATGTATCGAATCTTTTTTTATTCGGAAATGGTATATAAATATTACAGATTTTGGCGTTCCCTAAACAGTATTTGTTTAGTAACTGAGGAGTGACTACATGAATTTCGGAAATTTTAAATCTTTCACCTATAAAGTTTGAAAAATATACTACAATGAACATTTTGTCACAGTTAACCAAAGCTAGATTTGCTTTGAAGCGAAAATTCGATGATCTCAAACAAGTCAAAAATCATACGAATTTTCAATTGGAGGAAACTTTTAAACCTATTACTGAACCCTTACATGAACTTGTTAAGGAAAATAAAAAACACTAGATTTCTAATGTAAAAGATAGTATAAAAGTAAAGCGTGAAATGAAGCAAATCAAAAAACACGATGATGATGAGAGAGAGCTTGACGATTTCTACTTTACAACTAATGAGAAAGATCTGCAGTCTAATCGAAACATAACTCCACCAAGGTCTTTCGATGATAGTGATTCCTATAATCAATTCTTTTCACAAACGAATATAGAGGAAGATATAGAAGAAGAGAAAAAGGAGACGGAAAAGAGTGAAGAAGAAGGGACAACACCTTTACCAATGTACACAGGAGAGGCCGATATGGGTGTGGATGCAGAGCTAGAAGATAATAACACTAGTTATAATTATGATTTTAATATCAGTAATTTGACCAGAGGAAACGTGTTGGATAAGGGTTATGGACCTAAAAAAGCGCAAACAATTCATTAACTTTGGGAGATAAAGAATTAAAAATTAAAGATAATAAAATAACATTTTCTAGTGGAATGAGTTGTGATCTGACTCCTGGTCTGTACTCTCTAATTTTTCTTAGTAAACCTGAAAACTATGATGATCAAGACTTGAAAATGTATAAAAAATTATTTTAGAAACGAATATACATAGAGTAGGCTTTAAACCTAATAACAGAATCAAGGGTACACGAGCATACAAATATAGCCATATTATTAAGAATTTGATAGACAAAGATTTCAGTCCTACAACGTCTACTCCACTTCGCTCAAAAACAGGTTTTGGTTACATGACTCTTCAGAAATCAAATCCAAACTATGTTTATTGGAATGATGTAAATGAGTTAGTCGAACGATTGGAAATTTTAGTAGCATCAAAAGGAGCAGGTAAAACCAGCCACAACAACGAAATTTTTTCAATATTAGAGGAATTGCGTGAAGAAAGGATTATATATTAATGGGTATAAATAGGAAGGACAACTACGTTTTACATTTATAAACACAGTTATAAAGACAGTTTGGACATTTTTCTGTTGATAAGGAACGATCAGAAAATTTAAAAAGACGTGTTAATTCTACTGAGGGATTATTCATCGATGAGGACGGTAATCTAAATGCTCAAAATAAACATATCAAAAACGGATCTAAGCCTTTAGACAACAATGACCTAGCAACGAAACAATTTACTGATGAGATCCTCGGAAAGTTGGGAGAAGATTTAAGAAAAATTATAACTCAAAATGTTAATCGTCGACTCACAAAAATTTCAAGCTTAGAAAATAAAATTGAATTGACCAAATTTTTGCCAAAATTCTGGAAAAGATTAAAACCATTAAGGACTATATATTTAAATATGTAACAACACCGATATCATTACGGAAAAAACCACAATTGAGTTAGAAGGTGTCGCTTTTCAGCCTATTAGAAGAATATGATTAAGCGAGAAATCGTAAATGAGTTGCACGGACCATCTCGAAAAAACTTTCAACGAAGACGAGTGATTACAAGGGGTATAAACGATCTGTGGCAAGCAGATTTGGTTGAAATGGGAGCCTTTTCAAAATCTAATGATGGGTACCTATACTTGTTGACTGTTATAGACACATTTTCGAAATATGCTTGGGGTGAGGCATTAAAAGAAAAAAAATAGCAAATGATGTTTCCCAAGCCTTGGAGAGAATATTTAAATCGGGTCATGGAACACCAAGAAACCTGCAAACTGATGATGGCACTGAATTCTTTAATTCCAAATTTAAGGTATTAATGAAAAGTTATAGGATAAATCATTATTCAACCTTCAGTACTCTAAAAGCATCAATAGTTGAACGTTTCAATAGAACTCTTAAAGAGTTAATGTGGCGTGAGTTTAGTTTCAATGGAAAATATAAGTGGATAGATATGTATAAACAATTAATTAATAAATATAATTATAGAGAGCATAGAACAATAAAAATGAGTCCAAGTAAAGTCAATTCTTCCAATGAAAAACAAATATTACAAACATCGTATAATCACCTGAAAATATTTGTTGCAAGTAAATTCCGTAAGGGGGACCACGTTCGTATCAGTAAATATAAACATGTCTTTGAGAAAGGGTATACACCAAACTATACAACTGAAATCTTTAAAATTAGAAAGGTGAAGAATACATACCATAAAACATACTTACTTGAAGATTTAGATCGTAGCCCGGTTCAGGGCGGATTCTATAAAGAAGAACTGAAAAAAACACGATTTTTTTATTTACTTTAACTGTAGTTATTTTATGTGCTTTTGATCTAAACATTGTTCTATTACCATATAGTGAGGCCCCAGTTAATAAAACGTTTTTATAGTCGTCAATTGTAAGATTTCGTGATATCACTCCCTTTGCTTTATTATGTGAAGATTTAACTTGATCTACTCTATAACAATAAACCTTTGAGCACAGACCTACAAATTCTGTCATGAGTTTACCGTTAAGCTCATCTTTAAAAAACCCTAAACTTTTTTTGTTAACTCATTTAAAGTTATATAGATTAATTCTTTCATCTGAAGAGTCCGATGTATCAAATTTTGCTTCAAGATCATTACGAATATCTTTATAAAAATCTTCAGTTTTTATTGTATAGATAAATGAATCAGTATCCATATAATTTAAGAGTAACTTTTCCAGAAACTTTGGCTTGATATATTGATAGTGAAAATCATACATTTTCCATATCGATAAGTCTAACACTGCAAATCCTAAATACATTGGCTTATTAAATAGAACGGACAACCTTTTCATTTGAATTGCATAGAAATTATCATTTATTTTAGTTTCACTATGAAAATTGGATTTTGAAATTAAAGTTTTGGCACAATGTGCTTTTCGTCCAGTCTCCGTGCTGTCCGGAGCTTCCCATGTATTAACAAGCTTAATACCGACCCTGCGCTCGGGATCTTCCATTGTTTTTCCGTAAACAGAATTATTCATTAATTTAAAAAAACGTTTTCAAATTAATTTTTTGCATTTTGCCTATGTAAAGTATTTAGATCAATGTAATTCTTTAACCAAGGCTTTTTGTAAAAACTGAACACCTCTATGGATCTTTTTCAATACTAACCCATTCTGTATACATTGTTGCAAATTCCGATAATGTATTACATAATTTTTCTTATTTCCCAGGTCAGCAATTAATTTTTTTACCTTATCCTCTTTTGAGGCCAGACAATTTGACGGACAAAATGGAATGTCATTATGAAGATCATGTAAACGGTATGGATATATTAAGTCCACTTCCAAAAAATAACCGTATTTGCTATCGATTGGAATATTATTAATATCAAAATTGTCTATGTCTGTGGTAGACATCCACTTAAAATCTTTATATGGTAAAGGTTGTGACATTGCCCAACCATACAAGTTATTCGCATCTACATACATTAAAAATGAAGACTCCTTCGAGGAATCATAATCTGACAAATATTTGTTATTTGCTTTTGTATATCTATGACAACATTGAACTAAACCACCTCGAATGCTACTTTGAATAAATCTATACTTATCTATATCTGTCAGCAATTCAAGTTGAATATTTGTAGATTTCAACATTGCCTCCCAAGATAGACCTGGTGTCGTAAAATTCTGAGCTGGGTCAAGTGAATAAATTTGCATACAAATTTTTCGGAAGTTTTCAAAAATGTCGGTTAAAAGAAATACATCAGTTTTTAAATATAATTCTAAATAATCTTTAAGAGTTGAACAAGAGAAATGCGACCAAACTTTAAGAGCTTGATCATAATCTTCTTTCTCTCTTTCCGTTAAATTACTATAGAATGCTTCCCTTGGTGGGAGGGAAGTTTCCTCGAGTCTACTAGCGGAATCTAAATATTCATAGGGAAATATACCCTTCTTACGCATTAGTCGAAATTCTATATCATTACTGAAAAACGATTTTACAGTGTTCAATTGATCGTCAACTAAATTAGAAGCTAGGGTATCTAAACTTGATGGCATAAATCTATATGTATCGAGAAAACGAATTTCAAAACTATTTCCACTTAAACTTTTTATTTTCTTTGAGACAGAAATATAGTTTTCCTTATTTATTGGTATTACGGAAATTTCACCGGGAATCTTTCCCAACTCTTGAATAAACAAATGACAGTCGTATTTCGAAAAATTATGAAAAAATACTGGTATGAATTTGTTAACTTTATAATCCAAGTTACACTTAGAGTGGGCTGCACCTCTAAAGCGACCTGTGAAATGACAATGACCTCTAACCCTATCAGTCCCTAAATCTTTCTGACAAATGGAACAATTCAATGAATTATCAAATATTTTCTGGTCATCCAAAGTCATTCTCATAGGAACTATTTTATTTAAGTAGTCATCACTCAATTTAGTTAAATTTTTTATCAATGAATCTACAAAATTTACTCCCGAATTTTTTCCTGTTTCTAAAACAAATTTATCAAGTCTAGAATCAAAAGCACACTTTATATAATACGCATATGATATTGGAATATGTTCATTAATATTAAATAATTTGGGGATCCCTTCAAGATTTTTCGGTTCCAGAACGCATTCAAAATCCGCGTAGACAACGAATGGAACTTGAAGCTGATGTTGAACCTGGGTAAATTTCAATGTATTATTCTGGGGGTGTGGCATCTTTGAGACCTTTTTACTGCAGAGCGTTTTGTGTTTCAATGCAGCTTCCTCAGTTTTGGAAAAATGTAAACACACATTGCAGAAATATTGCGCCCTCTTCTGATTTCCTCTCTGAGCAGTCATTAGTCTTTGAAAGAGAAATATATACAAATTATTTAATTGCTTAAAAGAGATAAAAATGAATAAAAGAATTTACCTTGAAATATTTTTAATGTACATGTAATGTCCATTTCCACCTTCTTCCAAAAACATCATATTGATATGAAGAGGCTTTTCCACTTCCGATTGAAAAAGTGGTCCAAATATTTCCCTCGTCTCTTCATTATATCCGAATACGTTTAAACTCATATGAGTATTCTTCTTTAAAAATTTTTTTATACATTTCATTTCAAGGGGGAAAATCAACCCTGTGAAATCTAATATTATTTCATCACTTATACGAATTATTTCCAGGGATATATCAATATTATATGCCGAACATCTTTGCGGCCTGTTAACAATTTTCAAGGCAGAAATCAAAGCCCATTTAAAACAATAGTGATCATTTTCGTTACAAACGTTAACTATTGCTTTTTTCATTAAAAGGAAACGAGGTAGTGGTATGAAAGATGAACCAGCCATCGGTGTATAATGATTCACATTCATTTCCAAGCGAATCAGTTTTATAAGAGACCATCCACTATCTCTCTCTTGAAATTCTTGTGTTTTTGAAATTATTTCCATGGTATGTTCATGGAAGATATTTTCTAAGTCAGAATCTTTGTTCATGATCGTCATTTTACTTTGAAATCTTTTCATATCAATTTCTTCAGATTCATCTTTAAAAAGTATATACTCTGCAAACAGTTCAAAGTTGACTTTTGCTGAAGTATAACTTTCTAGCAGAATGCTGAGATGAGGTAGCAGGGACAATCCAGCTTCACTCAAGAAACTCTCAGGTGAGATCAAGTCCGATCCATCGTTTACATACATGTGTAGCAAGCAGACACACACACACACACACACACACACTCATACATATCCCTAAGCATCTGTTCTACATTAAGTTAGGTCACACTATTATTAAACACATACATACATCCCTGTTACTCTTAAGAAACACTATGTTTGTCTCACTCCCTCATACTGTGTACCCCCAACTCTTGTAACAGAGGTTAAGCCTGTACAAATCTGCACAATAAAGATCACTTTTGCTGCGACCGCCGAACAAGAAAGACCTAGAAATTGCCGTCTACAATTTCAGAAGTGGGATTACCGCGAAAAATTTTTTCTCGCGTCCCTAACTCTGCCTACGAGCAAAATAAAGCAAAACCTATTACTTGAGTTATTTAAAATTGTGCGTAATCATGGACACCATCGCTGCAGACGACTACACAGCATCAGAACTTCGATGTTGGCTGGAAAAACTTGGGTTGCCGAAAAGCGGCACCAAGGCAACACTAGCAGCGCGGTTGAATGGTGTGCCCCCCGAAGCCCGAGGAGATTGTCCAGTACTGGACCCGAAGGACATGACCGACATTGAAGCTGGGCCTGAGGAAAGGTCAAATAGTCCTGCAGTTCAAGGAACCGATCAGGACGATGTCGGGGCTACATCGCTGGATGCCCAAAACAACGACGAAACCGCCAACAACAACATGTGCGTTCCAGAAATTTCCATGCAATTGGAATCTCTGAAGCGCCATTTAGAAGTCGTCCAATTGGAAAATGAGTTTCTCAAATTGGAAGTTTCCCGGCGTCAGCCATTGAATAGAGTGACCGCACCTTCGACGAGCAATTTGCCAGAAATCCAGAACAATGTTTCCACAACAAATCAAACCAATGTCACCCTATCGGATTTGGAGAATATTGTTGCAGAGGCTGCCAGGCCTAATACAGCCATTTTTAACAACAATTCTTTGGTGACCATGGTTAAGGAAATGCTTCCACCTTTCGACGGTGCTGTTAACAGCAAAGTGCCAGTTAACACGTGGATCGCACAGCTCAACGCGATCAAAAAAATGTACAAGCTGAGTGAAGACATAACGCGCATACTGGTTATGTCAAAGTTGAAAGACCGCGCTCAAATTTGGTTCCACTCTTCTGAGAACTTTCTGTCCTTGCCAGTCCAGGACCTATTAACTCAACTCGCAGAGGCTTTTCAGTCAAAAGAGAGCAAGATAATGTCCAGACGCAAGTTCCAGGAGCGAAAGTGGCAACCAGCTGAAGACTTTGCTACGTACTTCAATGACAAGACCCTGTTGGCTGCACACATCCGGATAGACGACGAGGAATTAATCGACAGTATCATCGAAGGAATACCGGATACTCTTCTACGGCAACAGGCACACATGCACTGTTTTAATTCGTCTGCCCAGCTGTTGCAGGCATTCTCAAAAGTAACATTGCGGAAAACATCTCTCGCATTTGGACGCCACAAAGACGTTTCCGGAAATCAGCCCGGACCCGCTGTAAGATGCTTCAACTGTAACTCCGTGGGTCACTTCGCGGCCGACTGCCGCAAGCCTAAGCGCGCGTACGGCGCTTGCTACGGTTGTGGAAGCTTGGAGCACCTGATATCTCATTGCAACGAGAAGAAGAACGCAACCAAAAATGAATATGTGAGACCGTTTAAAATTTACTTTAGTTCACAGCCTAATCAGTGCCTATTTACAGAATGCCTAATCGATTCTGGGAGTCCAATTAGTTTTACGAAGTTATCCTGCGTTGAAAACATTCTAAGTAGTAATATCATTAACGTTAATGAAAACAATTTATCGCATTACTTTGGCTTGAACCACAGCCCTTTAGATATACATGGAAAGATGTCATGTTTTGTTATTATGAATAAAGTGAAGTTTAATTTCGAATTATTAATTGTGGCAAACAAATCGATGGCATATAGCACTGTTTTGGGAAGAGATTTTATGAACATTTGTAACTTTAAGATTGTTAGGGAAAATGATTGTTCAAATTATAGTTTTGCTAATGATCGTTCAAATGATAGTTGTGCTGATGATCGTTTAAATGACAGTGGGGTTGATGATCGTTTACAGGATATTTGTTCAAAAGATAGTTACTTTGCAAATGATCGCTCAGATGATAGTAATAGTGAGAAGGATAGCAGTTTTAGAATTTATTGCTCAAATGTTGGTCAGATTAGAAACGATTGTGCTACTGATAGCTGTGAGAAAGATGATTGTCTAAATGATAGTATTAAGGTTTATTGTGGTTACAAAGAAACACAAAGTGATTCGTGTAAAATGATAGAGTCAAGTCAAAATTTAAGTGTCCAGCCGAGCGATCATTCCGAGTCAGAAATTATGTCAATTGATCCAGCCGAATGCAACCTGTTAAATATTAGCGATAAGTGTGAGTTTGCGTTAAGAAAAAAACTGATAGATATTTTTGATAAGTTTTATACGAAACCGGAATGGCCGGAGATCCCCTTAGTAAAATGGGAAATGAAACTGAATTTTGATACAACTAAACCGTTCAATTACCCTCCAAGGCGTCTATCATACGCAGAGAAAAGTCAAGTTCAAAATTTATTAGACGATTACATAAAAAACGGTATTATTCGAGTAAGCGAGTCTGAGTATGCATCACCTATAGTTCTAGTAAAAAAAAAGTCTGGAGAATTAAGAATGTGCGTAGATTACCGAACCCTTAACAAAAACATGCTTAAAGATAACTACCCTACCCCTTTAATAGATGACCTTATTGATAAACTGTCTGACAAAACTATTTTTACCAAGTTAGACCTTAAAAATGGGTTCTTTCACGTGCACATGCATGAGGATTCAATTAAGTATACCGCTTTTACAACACCTATGGTAGCTATATTACGAAACGCACCAGCAGTTTTTCAAAGATTTGTGAACAAAATCTTTGCCGATTTGGTTAAAGAAGATAAGGTTTTAATTTATATGGATGATATTTTAATAGCAACGAAAGATAGTAAGAGTCATATGGAGATATTAACGGAGGTATTTAAACGACTGGTAGATAACAAGCTTGAGCTTAGGTTAGACAAGTGTGAATTCCTTCAAAGAGAAATAAAGTATTTAGGATATATAATATCGGGAGAGGGTATTAAACCTGATTCGAAAGGTATGCAAGCAGTAAAAGACTTCCCTGTACCGACAAAAACGCATGAGGTTCAAAGTTTTCTTGGACTGTGCTCCTATTTCAGACGCTTTGTCAAAGATTTCTCAACAAAAGCAAAGCCGTTGTATGATCTTGTAAGAAAGGACAGAAAGTTCAAATTTGGTGCGAAAGAGTTAGAGTGTTTTGAAATATTAAAAGTAAATCTTTTGGAAGCCCCTATTCTGGCCTTGTACAATCCAAAAGACCCAACAGAGTTACATTGCGATGCTAGCGCCCTAGGTTTTGGTTCAATTATAATGCAGAAAAAGAAAGATAGTAAGTTTCACCCCGTATTCTATTTTTCCAAACGCACGACGGATGTGGAGGCGAAGTACCACAGTTTTGAATTAGAAACGCTCGCTGTAGTTTACTCGTTACAACGCTTTAGAATCTATCTTCAAGGAATACAGTTCAAGATAGTTACAGATTGTAGTGCTCTTACCCTGGCGTCAAATAAAAAGGAATTATGCCCAAGAATTGCCAGGTGGGCACTTTTTCTTCAAGATTATGACTACACTTTAGAACATAGAGCCGGCAAGCGTATGCAACATGTCGATGCACTTAGCAGGAACACACACATACTGTCAATCGATTCTAATTCATTTAAAGAAAACTTAGTTATATGTCAAAGTAGAGATGAGAAAATTAAAAGTATAGCTAAGAAACTTCAGGAAACAGAATTAAAGGATTATGAGATGCGGAATGGAATAATTTACAGAAAAAAGGATACGAATGGTCTTTTATTTTATGTGCCAAGCGAAATGGAAAGCCACGTTCTTTTTAGTTACCATGATCAGTTAGGACATGTTGGAATAGATAAGATGGTAGAAGTTATCTCAAAAAGTTACTGGTTCCCCAAAGTTCGTGAAAAATGCAAGCGGCACATTAATAATTGTTTGAAATGTATCGCCTATTCTGATAAGTCTGGTAAAGACGAAGGTTTCCTTCATAGCATCCCCAAAGTAAGCACTCCCTTTGATGTCATACACATAGACCATTATGGCCCGGTAGACAAGAGTAGAGCTAACAAACACGTACTGGTGATTATAGACGCATTTACAAAGTTTGTAAGACTTTATCCGGCAAAAACTACAAAGTCTAGGGAAGCAATAGTAGCATTAAAGGACTATTTCAGGTCGTATAGTAGGCCGCGATGCGTGATTTCAGACCGTGGGACATGCTTCACATCTAAAGAATTTCATGACTTCTTAGAAGAAAACGAAGTGAAACACATTAAGATAGCCACTGGATCGCCGCAGGCTAATGGGCAAGTCGAAAGAGTTAATAGAAGCATAGGACCCATGATCGCTAAATTGACTGATCCAGACAAGGGATTGTTCTGGGATACAGTTTGTGAGGAGTTGAATAACTCCCCACAAATAGAAGCAGCAGCAGATGGCCGGCCGCTTACCAGATACGCGGCGAATTCGCGTAGTAACGGCGCGGCGGGGAGAACGAGAGAGTTTGGAGACCAATGAAGGAGAGCGAGAGAGATTGGAGACCAAGGATGGAGATCGAGAGAGAATGGAGACTTCGCGGGCAGAGCAAGAGTGCCGTATGCAGAAGGGAATAACGGAACTCCACTGGACTTTGGACTCTCCCGTGAACTTTGGACCGGGAGAGGAAGTGCCACATCTCGGCAGTGGAGCGGCACACAGGCGTGCCACAAGCGGCACGGGAATCAGCGGAACGGCAGCAGTGGGCGGAACATCTATTGGAAGCGGTACGTGAAGGAGAAGTGGGTCATCCAGGAGGCACGGACTTTGGACCCAAAGTGGAGAGATCCAGCGGGCCGTGCGCGAAAGGGAAATAACGGTGCTTGGAGGCCCTATATAAGGCCGCAGAGCGCTGGCAGCTGGATCAGTCGATCAAGAGGAGTCAAGCCTTCAAGATCAGTCAAAGTACCAAGTGAGCAAACAGTCAAGCAAGTAATCTACGAGGGAGCTACAACCAAGCGAGTCGTCGGAAGCAGCGCCGTGGGAAGCATAGAAGGAGCAAGATCGCCACGTCGAGACGTTCGGGATTAGGACATCAGGAATCTCCGAATTGAGACACAGGTGGCTGAGTTCTGAAAGGCATCACGCGGCTAAGTCAAGGCGTTTGTTTTCTAACTTTGTCACGACCACACCCTGGCGAGTCGCCCGGCGGGTCTGTCAGAGACAAGCAAAAGAGTCCTACGACGAAGAGCCGTCAGCTTGGGGAGGAAAGTTGTCTGCGACCCAGCGTACCTTGCCCGACCAAGCAGGACCTGGCGTGACGGACGAGCGGTAGATCGATTTGTGGTTTCGAAAGGCGTCAGCCTGGAGAGCCCTGCGATTACCGGCGAAGTTCCCGAGCGGCGACCGCACAGCTCCCCGAGCGCCAGAACAACGAGATACTAGCCAGAAGACAGCGCAGAGGACATCGACAGCGACGCCAGCAGACATTTCCGGCAGCCACGTTACCATCGCCGCGCGGAGCTCATTGGGGAGCGCAGGAGCGTCGCGGACGTCACGCATTAGGGTGAAGCCGGGTGGAACGTTCGTCTGCGCTAGGCGTAAAGCGAAGTGAACCGCTAGGCAGTCTTGACTGTCAGCGCGAACTGAGCAAGAACCTAGCGGGACCGTCCGGGACAGAGCAAGGGACAGTATTGCCTCGAAAGGCGTCAGCCTGGAGAGCAAGGCTTGTTCACCCTAGTCTGAGAACGGTGACGCTTCCCTAAGCCCACAAGGCCGAATTCTCTGCGGGTCTAAGGCGCAACAAGCGACCCCGAGGCAACGCGTCGGCAAGCAAGCAGAGGCGGCCACTACGAGCGTCCCGAGACCCAGGATCCAGAGGAGGACGAGTCAACGCGTCGAGAAGCCAGAAGGAGGAGCACCAGCAGCCGGCGGAACCAGAACAAGGAGATACAGAAACCAGCATAGCCACACACCCGCTGTACCAATACCACGAGAATAAATCCCACTGTTACCATTTGAACACTTTGTTTTCTCACTGATCTACGGGCAATCACGTCATATAAATTTGGTGGGACGAACACACAATCTTCTGAGCTAGCCGCACGAATCTCGTAGCGAGCAGACATACAAAATCAGTTCGTTACATCTGGCGCCCAACGTGATTGTCCCAACAGTGAGAACAGCACAGTAAAAATGGGAAAGAAGTGGATTTACCGCCTCAAGAAGGAAGACTTCGCCCATGTCGCACAGAGGCTCAACGTCGCCCTGGAGGGCAGGCTAGACGACATGAGGAAGGCACTATCGGAATACTACTCCGAAACAGAGAACGATCCACAACTCGTCGACATCTGGGCCGAGCTAGAGGCGACATACTACGACAGAGCCGGCCCAAGCACTACGTTAACGAACGCTGAAGGGGACAACCTGGTGGCAAGCCTGAGCGTTGACAACATACAGAAAGAGGCCCACAGGAGAGAGTCAAGCCAAGAAAAGAAAGCAGCAGCGCTGATCCCGAGACCAAGCCAGTCGGACTATGCAAAGGTCGCTAAGCAGGTCCGCGAATGGTCGTTCAGGTTCGACGGGGCGGAAAAACCATTCGAGTTCCTGGAGCAGGTAGAATGGTCCGCCAACACGTACGGTTTGGAGCTCGATATGATCCCTCGAGCGATGCCGGAGTTGCTAAAAGGAAGGGCTTTGAAATGGTTCATCGCCAACAATAAGCAGTGGAGAACTTGGGCAGAATTCATTGAAAGTTTCCACACATATTTCCTGCCAAGAGATTTCTTCACCAGGCTGGCGGACCAGGTCCGGCAAAGGAAGCAAGGCTTCAGCGAGTCGTTCAAGGACTACATGATCGACATGCAGACGATGGTGAGGCCACTTAATTACTCCGCTAAAGAGACCCTAAGGACCATCAAGGAAAACTGCACCCCTAGTCTAAGGATCTTCCTAAGGGCATACAAAGTGTCGGACCTGGACACGCTAATGATCCTAGCCGATGAGTACGAAGAACTGGAAAAGGAACGGGAAGTCTTCGCACAGGAGAACAAGTTCTCAAAGACAAAGTCGGCGTCACCAACACAGGTGACATGCAGGAGATGCGAGGAGGAAGATAACCAGGACACACGAGGAAACGACCAATGGTCACCACCACACCAAGCCAGACGACAGCAGGCAACAGACGCACCACGCGGAGGCCATTGGACACCACCCCCACAGCAACAGAGACAGCCAAACAATACCTTGTGGAGGCCACCAAGCAACACACAGAGGCCACAAGATGCCACCCATATCACAGACCCGCAGGAGGCCTGTCGGAAATGCGGTGGGAACGGACACTGGGCTAGAGGATGTCGTAACCAGCGGCTGCTGTTTTGCTGGATATGCGGCAAGGTGGGCGTTAGGAGCGTCGATTGCTGCCAACGATCGGGAAATGGCCAGCGATCTCAGCCGCAGAGAGGCGAGCGGGGATCGCACAATGCCACCTCTCCAAACTAACGGGCGAGCTAATCGAGGAGGAGCAGCAGTTGTCCGCAGCTGTGATGATTGGTGGGAAAAGCTACAAAGCCACAATCGACACCGGAGCAACGGCAAGCTTCGTTAGCGAAGAATTGGCGGACAATATTGCTGCTCTAGGAAAGATTACCAGGACGAGACGGCAAGTTAGGTTGGCAGATGGAAGGTGCGGCGGAATTAATGCGCAAATCGAGGTGGAGGTCAAATTCGGCAACAAACAAGTGACCATGAGCCTGTTGATTTTACCCGGGGTAGTGGATCCATTAGTGTTGGGATGGAACTTCCTGAAACAAGTCGGAACCGAGATAAGGTGTGCTGGACACGAAATAATAATACCAGCCAGGAACCGACACAATGGATGGCTCGAGGAGAAGCTATCAGTAGCAGTCGTTCAACAAGTAAACGAGTTGGACGATACTACAGCGTTCCTTGAAACAGAGCTGGCAGACTTCAGCACAATGTCGGGAACATCGAATATGGCAGAACACCAGATCAAAATGAAGGACGACAAGCCAATCAAGCAGAGATACTACCCAAAGAACCCAAAAATTCAAGGGGAAATCAACGCAAAGGTGGACGAGCTTCTCCAAATGGGGTTCATAGAGCATTCAAAGAGCCCATACAGCTCCCCCATCGTGATGGTGAAAAAGAAGACAGGCAAGTGGAGACTGTGTGTCGACTTCAGGCAGATCAACGCGAAGTCAGTGAAGGATGCCTACCCAATGCCACGCATAAACTACATCCTAGATCAACTAAGAGAAGCGCGGTACATCAGCAGTTTGGACCTGAAGGATGGATACTGGCAGATCCCACTGGAAGAAAGTAGCAGGCAATATACAGCATTTACGGTACCAGGCAAAGGTCTGTTTCAGTGGAGGGTAATGCCGTTCGGACTTCACTCGGCGTCGGCAACGTTTCAGCGAGTCTTGGACCAAGTAATTGGCCCCGAGATGTCACCTCACGCATTCGCTTACCAGGATGACATAATAGTGATCGGTCGCACGCTGGAAGAACACAAAAGAAACCTGAGGGAAGTGTTCCGGCGTCTAAAGGAGGCAAATCTGAGGCTGAATCCAGAAAAATGCCAATTCTTCAAAAAGGAGCTGCTGTACCTGGGTCATCGAGTGACTAGCGAGGGAATAGGAACAGATCCAGAAAAAGTAGCCGCCATCGCCGAACTAGAACCGCCATCGACTGTCAAAGAGCTCCGGCAATACCTAGGAGTAGCGTCGTGGTACCGCCGGTTTGTACCAGATTTTTCCAGAATCGTCAAACCCCTGAACGACCTGCTGCGCAAAGGCAGTAAGTGGGAGTGGACACCAGAGCACCAGATGGCGTTTGAGGAGGTTAAGGCAAGACTCGTGGCAGATCCAGTGCTAGCATGCCCGGACTTCAGTAGAACTTTCATCCTGCAAACAGACGCCAGCGACTACGGCATCGGAGCGATACTGACCCAGGACACCGAAAAGGGCGAAAGAGTAATCTCCTACTCGAGCCGAACACTGAACGGCGCGGAAAAGAACTACTCGACAACGGAGAAGGAGTGCTTGGCGATCGTCTGGGCGATCCGGAAGCTCAGGCCATATCTGGAAGGTTACCACTTTAAGGTAGTAACCGACCACATGGCTCTGAAGTGGCTCAACAGCATCGAAAGCCCTTCAGGAAGGATCGCCAGATGGGCCCTGGAGCTACAACAGTACGACTTTGAGATAGCGTACAGAAAGGGTCAGCTAAACGTGGTGGCCGACGCATTATCAAGACAACCACTACCGGAAACACTACGAGGTTTAAAGGAGGCATCGGCAACTACAGCTTCAGGAGGGTGCAGCTGGATCAAGGACATGGGCGAAAAGATAAGGACCCAACCGCAGAAGTACCCGGACTATGTTATGGATGGTGAGACACTGTACAGAAACATACCTCACCGAGCAGGCAGTGAAGACGTCGCGTCATGGAAGATGTGCGTCCCGAAGTCGCTACGAGAAACAGTGTTGAGGGAAAACCACGACGCACCGTCCGCGGGACACGTAGGAAGCCGAAGGACAATTGCACGGTTGGCAGCCCGATACTACTGGCCAGGCATGCATAGAGACGCCCGAGCCCACGTACGAAAATGCGAGATTTGCATGCGGTTTAAGCCCAATCAGATGCAGGCGGCTGGGAAGATGTTGACCCAAGTGCCGGAGGAACCATGGGCCACGGTATGTGCAGACTTCGTTGGACCCCTACCAAGATCTAAGCACGGGAACCAAATGCTGCTGGTCATGATAGACAGGTTTTCGAAATGGACGGAACTGGTGCCCCTACGCAGTGCGACGGCAGAGTCGCTCAAGAAGGCGTTTAGGGAGCGCATAATCGCAAGGTACGGGGTCCCGAAGGTGGTCATAACGGACAACGGAGTGCAGTTTACAAGCCGTATCTTCAAGAGTTTTCTGGCCGAGATGGGTATCAGACAACAATTCACCGCGCCATACACACCACAAGAGAATCCAACCGAACGAGCAAACAGAACGGTCAAGACCATGATTGCCCAGTTCGCAGGGCAGGACCAGAGAAACTGGGACGAGAAGTGGCCGGAGATTATGCTAGCAGTGAACACGAGCACATCGGAATCCACCGGCCATACACCGGCGTTTCTTACCCAGGGAAGGGAACCACGTCTACCCAGCAGCCTATACGATAAGGAAACCCTAGGAACCGGACGAGCTACGGAGACCCCTGAGGAAAATGCCAACAAACTAAGAGAGGTATTCGAGATCGTGCGGCGAAATATGGAAAAGGCGTCCCAGGACCAAGCCAGACACTACAATCTGAGAAGGAGACAGAAGTCACCAGCGGTGGGCGATATAGTGTGGGCCAAGGAACATCACCTGTCCAAAGCGGCAGAAGGATTCGCTGCAAAACTAGCCCCGAGGTACGATGGCCCTTACCAGGTGGTAGATTTCGTCTCTCCAGTGATCTGCAAAATTCGCCACACACAGTCGAAAAAAGAAAGGACAGTTCACGTTGGCGAGCTCAAGCAACAACAAAACGAGCAGACAGCAGAAACGTCAGGTACGAGGCGGCAGGATTAGGCGTCAGGCCGAAGCGAGAGTCATCCATACGCCACACGGAAAGGACAATCAGGATAGAACAAGGACATGGATAAGGATCACACGTTGATCCAGACTGCGAGGCCACAGGATTAGGCGTCAGGCCGAAGCGAGAGTCATCCACACGCCACGCAGAAAGGTCAACCATAAGGGTAGGGCACAAGGACGTGGATAGGGATGGATGGTGATCCCGACCGCAAGGCAACAGGATTCAGCGTCGGGCAGTTGCCAGAGTCATCCGCGATAACGCCAGGCGGAAGGGACACTTACAAAACGGCACAAGGATACGGGTAACGTAAAAGAGAGTATGCGCGGAAGGAGACAAGCAACACAAGACGCGCAGTCCAGACATACACCGCAGCATCCGGAGATTCTATACGGAATGCGCCGGACGAGCTCGTCTAGTTGTTACCCGAGGAAAAGGGGAGGACGGTGCAGAATCAGATCTACACCGTAGCCAGCTGGTCACAAAAAAAAAAAAAAAAACAGAAACACGCACCACACCAACAGTTGACTAAAAACAAGAAAAGGAACGGGGCATGCATGGGCCGCACCAGCAACCTGAAATTTAAAGGGGGCTTAATGCAGGAAGCAGAAAGACATCATAAATACTTACGGGCTGTCCTGGTTGCGAAGCGAATGCGAAGTCCTCTCCGCAACCGCTCTCAAAAGCTGCCGATGTGGAGTCAGATGCTGCCAACAGAGGACGAGTGAAGGGCGAGAGAGGACGAAAGGATGAGAAAGGAGTGAAGGAAATGCAAAAGAAACTTACCTATGAATTTCATAGTATGAAAGTTGCAAAATCACCACGAGCCAGGGAAGGGGGCGCCTCGATAGGCGATCGATTGGCACTGGACGATAGTGCGATCGATGGGCACACGACAATGGAAATATCGGCCAAGGTGGAAATATCGCAAACGAGCAGGTGGCAACGCCGCGCCGTCGGTATCGATATTCGAATAAATATCGATCACGCATGAATGGTGTGACCAGGCGGAGGAAACACGGAAAGGAGTGAGACGCAGCAATGAGCAGCGAGCTGGGGATCGATAGCCCAGGAGTATCGATGTCCCAGTGGGAACACAGGAAATATCGGCGCGGGAGATTTAAAGTTGCTACGAGGAGGATGACCCCCGCTGTAGAAACTCAAGGGAGTTAAGAGCGTCGAGGGAGCATCGAGGGAGCAACGAGGGAGCAACGAGGGAACGCCGCGGGAATCACAAGGACTCAAAGGCTAGGATAAGCAAGGAAACGCCGGAGAGTAGGAACCAGTCTTAAATGTTTCCCGAAGTAAGGGGGGAATGTGAGGAGTTGAATAACTCCCCACAAATAGAAGCAGCAGCAGATGGCCGGCCGCTTACCAGATACGCGGCGAATTCGCGTAGTAACGGCGCGGCGGGGAGAACGAGAGAGTTTGGAGACCAATGAAGGAGAGCGAGAGAGATTGGAGACCAAGGATGGAGATCGAGAGAGAATGGAGACTTCGCGGGCAGAGCAAGAGTGCCGTATGCAGAAGGGAATAACGGAACTCCACTGGACTTTGGACTCTCCCGTGAACTTTGGACCGGGAGAGGAAGTGCCACATCTCGGCAGTGGAGCGGCACACAGGCGTGCCACAAGCGGCACGGGAATCAGCGGAACGGCAGCAGTGGGCGGAACATCTATTGGAAGCGGTACGTGAAGGAGAAGTGGGTCATCCAGGAGGCACGGACTTTGGACCCAAAGTGGAGAGATCCAGCGGGCCGTGCGCGAAAGGGAAATAACGGTGCTTGGAGGCCCTATATAAGGCCGCAGAGCGCTGGCAGCTGGATCAGTCGATCAAGAGGAGTCAAGCCTTCAAGATCAGTCAAAGTACCAAGTGAGCAAACAGTCAAGCAAGTAATCTACGAGGGAGCTACAACCAAGCGAGTCGTCGGAAGCAGCGCCGTGGGAAGCATAGAAGGAGCAAGATCGCCACGTCGAGACGTTCGGGATTAGGACATCAGGAATCTCCGAATTGAGACACAGGTGGCTGAGTTCTGAAAGGCATCACGCGGCTAAGTCAAGGCGTTTGTTTTCTAACTTTGTCACGACCACACCCTGGCGAGTCGCCCGGCGGGTCTGTCAGAGACAAGCAAAAGAGTCCTACGACGAAGAGCCGTCAGCTTGGGGAGGAAAGTTGTCTGCGACCCAGCGTACCTTGCCCGACCAAGCAGGACCTGGCGTGACGGACGAGCGGTAGATCGATTTGTGGTTTCGAAAGGCGTCAGCCTGGAGAGCCCTGCGATTACCGGCGAAGTTCCCGAGCGGCGACCGCACAGCTCCCCGAGCGCCAGAACAACGAGATACTAGCCAGAAGACAGCGCAGAGGACATCGACAGCGACGCCAGCAGACATTTCCGGCAGCCACGTTACCATCGCCGCGCGGAGCTCATTGGGGAGCGCAGGAGCGTCGCGGACGTCACGCATTAGGGTGAAGCCGGGTGGAACGTTCGTCTGCGCTAGGCGTAAAGCGAAGTGAACCGCTAGGCAGTCTTGACTGTCAGCGCGAACTGAGCAAGAACCTAGCGGGACCGTCCGGGACAGAGCAAGGGACAGTATTGCCTCGAAAGGCGTCAGCCTGGAGAGCAAGGCTTGTTCACCCTAGTCTGAGAACGGTGACGCTTCCCTAAGCCCACAAGGCCGAATTCTCTGCGGGTCTAAGGCGCAACAAGCGACCCCGAGGCAACGCGTCGGCAAGCAAGCAGAGGCGGCCACTACGAGCGTCCCGAGACCCAGGATCCAGAGGAGGACGAGTCAACGCGTCGAGAAGCCAGAAGGAGGAGCACCAGCAGCCGGCGGAACCAGAACAAGGAGATACAGAAACCAGCATAGCCACACACCCGCTGTACCAATACCACGAGAATAAATCCCACTGTTACCATTTGAACACTTTGTTTTCTCACTGATCTACGGGCAATCACGTCATATAAATTTGGTGGGACGAACACACAATCTTCTGAGCTAGCCGCACGAATCTCGTAGCGAGCAGACATACAAAATCAGTTCGTTACAAGTTTTAGAAACAGTTGAACACGCACTTAATAATACGATTCAAAGATCAGTTAGTCAGCACCCAAGTCAAGTCTTATTCGGAGTGTCTCAAAAAGGAAAAGTTATAGATAGCTTAAAAGAGAAATTAGAAGAGTTAAATAAAGATAGAGAAAGAAGGAATTTAGAAGTAATTAGAGAAAAAGCTACTCAGAGCATCGAGAAGCTGCAAGAATACAATAAGTTACGCACAGACCTTAAGAGAAAGATTGCTAAAGAATACCAGACGGACGATTTAGTAATGATCAAAAACTTCGATTCTCATGTAGGTGTATCCAAAAAACTAATTCCAAAATTCAAAGGCCCTTACAGAGTGACAAAGGTTCTTCGTAATGATAGGTATGTCTTGGAGGATGTTGAAGGTTTTCAACAGTCGAGGCTTCCTTATAAGGGAGTTTGGGCAGTAGCAAATATACGGCCATGGATTAATAATGCAAATAGTTAAGAGATCAGGAGCTCTCTGGTCAGGATGGCCGAATTGTAGCAAGCAGACACACACACACACACACACACACACTCATACATATCCCTAAGCATCTGTTCTACATTAAGTTAGGTCACACTATTATTAAACACATACATACATCCCTGTTACTCTTAAGAAACACTATGTTTGTCTCACTCCCTCATACTGTGTACCCCCAACTCTTGTAACAGAGGTTAAGCCTGTACAAATCTGCACAATAAAGATCACTTTTGCTGCGACCGCCGAACAAGAAAGACCTAGAAAGTGCCGTCTACACATGTAATGTAGTATTCTTATATATGATGGACGTTGATGCACTACGAGCAGTACAAACAAGTGGCCCAACGACACCAAGCACGTGCTTGTTACGCGCGGGGCCCTTTTATCAATTTGGGCAAAAAATACGAGTTCGCGAGGAAGATACAAAAAACAAATAGAGACGGGACACAAATGAAAATAGAAGAAGCATCTAAGAATGAAGCAAATGAGTTAAAATATTAGTTTTTAATACCGGGATAGAAGTTGAAGTGCAAATTAAATGATAAAGGTTGTTATAATTATTACATAGAACGCGAAAGGGCTCGTGCAGACAAAAATTAGATGTACATCGTGGCAAATTTAGGGGATAATAATTTCGTGTTAGTCTAACAGGAACATTGAAAGTTCCCTTGAATCCCTCAGAAATTTTTTTAACTCTTCCGTCAAGGGGTTGAGTTGCATTTCGCTTATGCAACTCCGAACGGACATGATTTGCCCACTTATTCTTTAGCAAGAAACACTTGCAGGATTGGCAAAACTGATTTTGGTTATTCATTTTATTTTATTCGTTTTGTTTAAATTCTTTTTTCACGATCACTTTTTCACTTTTACTTAAGTTGTGTTTGACGTAGCAGAGTATCCCACTTCAAGACTATTTTTGGAAGACTAACTATTGTCCTCGATCATTTATAGTGTTTGAAGTGGGCGTGAACGATAATATTGAAGATGAGAGATGCATACTTAAGATTTTTTTAAATTCGAAAACAATATAGGCAATTCTAGTAGGTTACATCGACTATTGGTTAGAAGAGATGAGAAGTATTGATTTTGAAAAATATTTGATACAAGTGTAACCAATAGGACACCATCAAATCGATAAAGGAGACACAAAATCATAGAATAAAGGAGAGTGTTGGTTAGAAGAGGTCGCACATACTTTGCTTCAGGTGGGAAAGGAAAGGTCATTTTTTAGACACACCGTCATACTCAGGTAGCCAATAGGGGAAAGTTTGGAAAAAATCATTTCGAGTTTGGGAAAAAACAAAGATTTTCATTTGTTGAATTTCGAGAATGCACATTTTTGAGTAAAAGAAGAGGAAAAATCAAAGATTTTTCATTTGTTGAATTTCGAGAATGCATATTTTTGGGTAAAAGAAGAAGATGAAAACCTGTAGAAATTTCCCTATGAACCGTGTAAGCATATTTAAAAGGGTAAGACGAGATTGTTGACTTAGATAGACAACATGCATTCAGTTAAAATAAATAACTTTTTGAATGTATTTGACGGAATTCTGTTCAATGCACACTATGTACGGCTCCAGTTCATACAATCAAAACTCTTTGAATGTGAACGAGGTAATATAAAAACATCTATTCATGGAAATCATATGGACACCTGCTTGTGGAGCAATGATGCAGCCACTGAGGGAGTTGATACTTGTGAATGCCATCGAATTTCGGATTACAAAAAGGAAGCACTCAACATTATGAATAAATACTATAATCTAGAAAAAAGAATGAAAATGATTAAATAACATAATAAAACATGTTCGCAATACCAAAATAAACTTCTGACTTTTTATTTCGAGTTAAAATTACAGGTACGGAGAATGGAAAATATTTCCTTGACTGAGATATGTCGGCTACTTGCGAGTTGTTGCGCCTTCTGGGTTGTGCATGTGTTCCTTTTATTGCGGTCAGGTAATTGACAGGTGCGCATGTTCGGGTAGCTCTTGCTTGAATCCCTTTTATGACTTGTTTATGACCCATTTGTGGAAAGGAGAGAATCTTAGACAATTTACCAGTTAAACGTTCTGGGGCGGAGACAAAAATGTGTATTTGAAAATATTCCACATCTGAGAATCATTAACTTGTGAGATTTATTATATTGGGGTTCTTTTGATTTCTAAATTAGTTTTACAATCATAGGAAACATTATTCCCCAACATGATCGGACATGTTCCTCTAAGATAACCATCTTTGAATACTTTGGGTGTGCGACCTTTCACACGTGCACAGCAACACCTGTGATAATGAGGCAAAAGGGTACGTGATCACACCTTTCCCCAACATGATCGGATATGTTCCTCTAAGATAACAACCTTTGGATACTATGGTTGTGCGACCTTTCTCACGTGCACCTTTCTCACCTGACTATTAATTGCACATAATGAGGGGAAGGATACATGATCAATATTGTCACATGGGGATGTGGGGGCGATGGGGGCAATTAAGTATACTCTTTATGGACATGATCGTGACATTTTTATACCCGTTACTCGTAGAGTAAAAGGGTATACTAGATTCTTCGGAAAGTATGTAACAGGCAGAAGGAAGCGTGTCCGACCCCATAAAGTATATATATTCTTAATCAGGATCACTAGCCGAGTCGATCTAGCCATGTCCGTCTGTCCGTCTGTCCGTCTGTCCGTCTGTCCGGATGAACGCTGAGATCTCGGAAACTATGGGAGCTAGGCTATTGAGATTTGGCGTGCAGATTCCTGAGCTTCCTACGCAGCGCAAGTTTGTTTCAGTAGACTGCCACGCCCACTCTAACGCCCACAAACCGCCCAAAACAGTGGCTCCTACAGTTTTGATGCTAGATAGAAAATTTTAACTGAAATGTAATGTTCTCATCAATACCTATCGATTGACCCAAAAAAAAGTTTGCCACGCCCACTTTAACGCCCACAAACCGCAAAACCCTGTGACGCCCACAATTTTCATGCTAGGTAAAAAATTTTAACTGAAATGTATTGGTCTCGTCAATACCTATCGATTGATCCAAAAAAAAAAAATTTGCCACGCCCACTCTAACGCCCATAACGCTTAAATCTGTATACCGCCGGTAGGTGGCGCATTTTAATCTCGCTTTGCTGCTTGCATATCTCCATTTAGCTGAGTAACGGGTATCTGATAGTCGAGGTACTCGACTATAGCATTCTCCCTTGTTATGACTTCAAAGCTCATTAAAATCAGTAAATTTATTGGATTATGCTAATTGTCCCAGAACCCGCATACGTTAATGAGGGGGGAGGGGGGGCCGGGAGCCATTAATATGCTAATTGTCCCCAGAACCCGTCTTTCCCTACTACTTATAGAATCACTAAAAAATCAAGGCAATCAAAAAAGATTAAAAACATTATGTTTGCTATGCATAAACAATCTTAATGCGTAGTATGTATATTTAAATCTAAGTAATTGCATTAGTTGTTCAATAAAATATTTGGCCGAATAGCTTTGTTTGTACCCTTTAGTTCTGAAGTCGGCTCCGGGTGACATTTCGGAAGGCAAAAGAACTCTGCCGCTGTCGACATCAGAAGAGAAGTCGGCAAAACGTAGAAGACTATCGAAACGGTCGGGCAAGAACAAGAGGCGTATATTCGTAGATTTTCTTCTCTTTCTTTGTCGTTTAATCTGCCTGCACTATACCTATCTATATCGTCTATCCGTTATGTTCAGATAGCGATCATCATTTTTTTGGCGTAGTTAAAGAAAACATAACAATTAATATTGTTTCATCAAAGTCAATTATTTGATCAAAGTACAACTAAGTAATTTGCATTTACTTAAAATATTATTTGCTTATAATATTTATTTAAATATTTAAAAGTAATTTGCATTTACTTATAATGTTATTTGCTTATAATATTTATTTAAATATTTAAAACATAATAATATTAACATTTCTAAAAAAAATCGTATTGTGTTTTTACTCAAGGAGTACAAATTATATAGTCAGATATGTTTCGCTTTAGAAAGGGTGTGGAAGCTGTGACACGCAGCAACATCGAAGTTAAAACATAAAAATTAAGTAATGGGGCTGTGAGGAGTTGAATAACTCCCCATAAATCTGAGCAGCAGCAGCAACAGATGGCCGGCTGCTTACCAGATTCGCGGCGAATTCGCGTAGTAACGGCGCGGCGAGGAGCGGTTGGAGAAGAAGAGAGTTTGGAGACCAATGTGGGAGAATAAGAGAGTTTGGAGACCAAGGATGGAGTATGTGTGAGTTTGGAGACCAAGGATGGAGTATGAGAGAGTTTGGAGACCAAGGGGCGGAGAATGAGAGAGTGCCGTGCAAGAGCAAGAGTGCCGTGTGCAAAAGGGGATATCGGAACTTCACTGGACTTTGGACTCTGCCGTGAACTTTTGACCGGGAGAAGAATTGCCACATCTCGGCAGTGAAGCGGCACACAGGCGTGCCACAAGCATCAGGGGAACCAGCTGGAAGCTGTGCGTAAGGGACAAGTGGGTCAAACAGGAGTCACGGACTTTGGACCCGGAGTGGAGAGATTCAGCGGGCCGTGCGCAAGAGGGATATAACGGTTCCCGGAGGCCCTATATAAGGCCGCAGGGCGCTGGCAGCTGGATTAATCGATAACGAGGAGTCAAACCATCAAGATCAGTCAAAATACCAAAGTAAACAGTCAGTCAACCGAGTAAACTACAAGGGAGCCACAAGGCGAGTCGTCGGAAGCAGCGCCGTGGGAAGGATACAAGGAGCAAGATCGCCACGTCGAGACGTTTGAGATTGGGACATCAGGAATGTCTGAATTGGCTGAGATCCGGAAGGCATCACACGGCTAAGTCAAGGCGTTTGGTTTCCAACTCTGTCACGGTCAGAGTCAAGCGAAAGAGGCCTGCGACGAGGAACCGTGAGCTCGGGGAGGAAAGTTGTCTAAGACCCAGCGTACCTTGCCCGACCAAGCAGGACCTGGCGTGAAGGACGAGCGGTGGATCGATTTGTGGTTTCAAGAGGCGTTGGCCTGGAGAGCCCTGCGATTACCGGCCAAGTTCCCGAACAGCAACCGCCCAACTCCCCGAGTGCCCGAACACCGAGCTACTGGACAGAAGACAGCGCAGAGGACATCGGCAGCGACACCAGCAGACATCACGGGCCGCCACGTTACCATCGCCTCGCGGAGCTCATATGGGAGCGCAGGATCGTCGCGGACGTAAAGCATTAGGGTGAAGCCGGGTGGAACGTTCGTCTGCGCTAGGCGTAAAGCAAAGTGAACTGCTAGGAAGCTTACTGGCATTAACCTTGACTGTCAATGCAATCTGAGCAAGAACCTAGCGTGACCGTCCGGGACAGAGCAAGGGAGAGGTATTGCCTCGAAGGGCGTTGGCCTGGAGAGCAAGGCTTGTTCAGCCTAATCTGAGAACGGTGACGCTTCCCTAGGCCCGCAAGGCCGAACTATCTGCGAGTCCAAGGCGCGACATGCGACCCCGAGGCAGCGAGTCGCCAAGCGAGCAGAGGCGGCCACTACGAGCATTCCGAGACACAGGAGCCAGAGGTCGTCAAGTCACCATGTCGACAGGCCAGGACGGGGAACATCAGTAGCCTGTGGAACCAGAGCGAGGAGATACCGGGGCCAGTCCAGCCACACACCCGCTGTATTAATAACGCGAGAATAAAAGCCACTGTTACCATTCGAACCCTGTGTTTTCTCACTGATCTACGGGGCAGTCACGTCATATAAATTTTGGTGGGACGAACACAAAATCTTCTGAGCTAGCCGCACGAATCTCGTAGCGAGCAGACCAACAAAAACAGTTCGTTACAGGGTGAGAAGACTTTGTGCATTCTTTTTGAGTTATTGAAAAAAAAACAGGCAATTCAATTTGTGCGCACCGTATTCAAATATTTTTTTGAAAAATATGCGCTATCTGTTGATCATAATAAAGTCAGGTTATTGCTTCATTTTGTATCTTTAAAGTACTTGTAATGAACTGGGTGGGTGGCTCGGTTGGTCTCGGTGTCACCCTGCGCTGATTCCAATGGAGGCTGATAATGCTCGTATTGGCTCACGACTTGGTGATCTTCCTGTGACCTTCCTGTATCTCGATATGCTCCTGGTGTCCCTCGCCTCTGCTCGCTCGCCGACGAGTCGACTCGAGACCGCTTGTCGCACCTTGGACCCGCAGAGAGATCGGCGAAAGGCAACGCCTTTCGAGAAAATAACCGCCTGTCCTTGGTCTGTTCCAGACGGTTCCACTAGGGTCTCTCTCAGTTCGCGCTGACAGTCAAGGCTAACGCTAGGAAGCTGCATATCCCAGTCGCACCCTATTGCTTGTCGTCCATGACGTTTCTGCGCTACTCAATGAGTTCTTCGCGGCGGTCGGGTCGGGGCTGCCGGTGATGTCCACTAATGTCGCTGCCGATGCCCCCTTGTCTGCTTCTTATCGTGCTTGCTGCGGGGCTGGATGTATCGGGGCCCCTCGCTCTTGAGGTCTTGGACGATCGCCGTTCCGGGACTTGCTGAGCCGTTGGACTTGTCCAGGACAACGCCTCTTGAATGCTTTAAGTGTGCTCGCCCTTTCAGGCTGGTAGTGTGTTTCTTCCAAAACTTCTCCGGTTATCGCTGGGCTCTCCAGTCGTGCAAGGCTTAGACAAATTTCCCCCCGAGCTCACGGTTCCTCGTCGCAGGACTCTATTGCTCGACTCTGACAGATCCGCCGGGCGATGTGCCAGGGTTTGGTCGCGACAAAGTATGAAAAAAATCACCTTGACTTATCCGTGTGATTTCGGCCAAAGAGCTAGTGGGATGGCTCGGAGGGCGCCGAGCTAAAGGCTACCGAACGGGTCGCAGGTTGCGGATAGCGAACGCCCTGGTTCTCCAGGGTAGCTACGAATAAGCGTGGAAGTTGGATACGGCCCGGCTACCGCCAAGCCCCCAACAACCTCTTTCCTACCCACACAACTCATCTCACTCCGGGCTGGACTAAGGTGTTTTTCGAACCGTGCTGAGAGTCAATCTGGCTGGGAGCCCGAGTTATCAAAAAACTCCGTCTCAAACGGTGAGCTCAGGCAAGAGGCGACCGCCTGTTCTAAGTCAGCCTTACCCGGGTACAGCGGACCTCTGCCCGGGTGGACCTGTCCCTTCTCCGCAGCTCGTGAGAATAAATATGGATAACTTAACAAATAACAACAAAAAAAAAGATATGAACAACAAAAAAGAGCCCGACACTCTAAAAAAGTCGGAAGTCGTAACCAACGACGACAAGAAGAGCAAGATCACGGCTCCGATTACCCTAGTTCCTGTGACGTCGACCCCTGCCAAGGCCAGCGAACAACGCAGCCGGCTAAGCCCAGCTCACCACAACGACAAGCCCAAGCCTCCCACCAGCGTAGGTGTGGCTAACCAGCTACACTAACCTGAGGGGATCGCGAAAGCCGGTCTCGTGGTGAGTACCAGGGCAAAGGAGTTCAAGAGGATACCACCTAACCAGGCAATGAAGGCGGAAGGATCCCAAGGAACCAATGGGGTCTGGTTATACGGGCCCTTTCGTCAGTGACCTCAAAAGTGCTGGACGAGAACCCAGGTCCACCACCCGATTGCACAGATGCAGGGTGATACCAGGGCAACGTTAAGTTGATCGCCTGTGAAGAGGTCGGCAGCACTTTACAGGGCTACCATTAATAAGGTCGGCGAAGTCTACCCCGGGGCCAAGCTGGCAGTTTGCGAGGCCGCAGACATCCCGTCTCGACCGAGAGCGAGGGTGTGGCTACCGTCGGAGCCCTCGGAACCAGAGGCTATACTCAGCCTGCTGACCAGGTGCGGCGGTGTCTATCAAAAGGGGCACTGGGGACCGAAAAGGGGCGGTATATCCCCCATCGTAAGCCTAGGGGAAATCTGTGGCCAGCGCGGGAGCCTCCCTCGAACAAACCGGGTAGCCCGAGATGGAGGAGGCTGAAAACCCTTTCGCGGGCAGACCAGTGGTGGCAAGATCTCCCCGCCAGCCGAGGGAAGATGGGACCGACGGAGCTGCAGCGGCATTTAAGAAGGGCAGCAAGCTCGCCCGCTCGCCGGCACCTTCGACAACCCAAGTCGATGAGCTGTTCGTAGACACCGAGGAAGCTAAGGATACCCCTAAGAGGACGCGTGATCCTGCGAGCCCAGCTAACTCGCAGAGGACAACGCCGGCCAAAAGGAGCAAGGCCTCCCACGAGGCAACCTGTCTGGAGGATCTCTTGGAGCTGGGGAAGCTCCTGCAGGAGGTATCCACCAAGATGATGGACAAGACGGCGCGCCACATAACTGTCGCCACGAGGGAGACGTTCGTGCGCATGAAGGCGCTTCACACGAACATCCTAGAGGCGAACAGAGAGGGCGGCAAGGACGACAGTAGCAGGGTGAATGGGCAAGATGCTGCAATTGTGTGCGCGAAATGCTCTCGAAGCCTGCAGAGCGCCGACAAGGAACAGCAGACAACGCCTGTCTGGAGGAGAGATTCTGCAGCGCAAACGGAGCCTTGGCGAAGGATAAGCCAGCCGACTGTGGCTGGAGGAACCGTGGTTCAAGTGGCCCCACCATCCACGCGCCCAACGCAGCAGAAAAGTGCCAAAGCTTCCAGGAGCACCCGAAAGAACCCGCCAAAAGGGCCACAAGAGAGAGATGCGACGCACGCTGGCGCCAGTAAGACCGTGAGCCCCGCAATTCCGGTCGCTGAGTGGGAGGTGGTCAAGAAAAAGCCGAGGGCCACGCGTCGCGCCAGACCCGACGCCGTCGTTGTCCAGGCGAGCGGGAAATCGTACAGCGAGGTGTTAGCCATGGTGACTCGAAGGGAAGATAAACAGCTGTCGGACTTGGGAAGCTGTGTATCCAAGGTACGCCGCACCATTAACGGCAACCTACTGCTCGAGGTGGCCAAAGGCAGCGCAGAAAGTGCAGAAGCCATGAAGGAGAGCATTGCGAGGGTGCTAGGCGACGCAGCGTCAGTGCGAGCCATGTCGGATGAGACCAAACTGCTCGTTCTGGAGATACGAGACATCGACTCCATCGCGACGGAGCAGGAAATCTGCGCTGCGATTGCGAGCCAGTATGGTATCGACGCGGAGCGCATCAGAGTTCGGAGTCTGCGTCGAGGCTACGCGGAGTCGCAGCTAGCTGTGATCAGCTTGCCCTACTCCCTGGGGAAAACCGTCCTCCATCGTGGCGAGGTGCGGATTGGATGGACCATCTGCAGGATCCGCGAAAGAACAGGCCCCCCAAGATGTTTTAAATGCTTGGAATCCGGGCATATTGCAGTTAACTGCAAGAGCCTAGTGGACAGGAGCGATTGCTGCATGAGATGTGGTGAAAAAGGGCACAAGGCAGCCAAGTGCAGCAAGGAGCCTTCATGTTTATTCTGCTCTGCGGCAGGAAGAAAGGAGACCAGGCACCAGGCAGGAAGCAGACTCTGCCCAGCCACAACCAGCGGGACAGGGAGACCTCGGCCGTCATGCAATTGATTCAGCTAAATCTGAACCATTGTAGGGCCGCGCAGGACCTCCTGAAGCAGACGGTGCGTGAGCTGGGTTCTGAGGTGGCGATACTCAGTGAGCCATACAGAGTGGAAAGCAGCAGCGATTGGGTCACGGATCGCACAGGCAAAGCTGCACTGTGGCTCTGCGGCGTGAGTGTTCCACCAATGCGGGACACGATGGCAGTAGAGGGATTTGTCCGAGCGAACGTAGGCGGCACATGGATCTACAGCTGCTACCTGGCCACCAGTCTATCACTGACGTCCTTTAGCAGGATCATGGACGAGCTGATCAGCGACCTAAGAGGAAGGAGCAACGTGGTGATCGGAGGCGACTTTAACGCCTGGGCCGAGGAATGGGGCTCCCTCTATACCAACGCCAGGGGGCGCACCATCCTTGAAGCAATTGCGTCTCTGGACATCGTCCTGTTGAACGAGGGCTCCCAGCACACCTTCAACAGAGCTGGGGCCGGTTCAATCATCGATCTATCGTTCGCGAGCAGCTCGTTATCCCGTAGCACACGCTGGAGGAAAGGCGAGGTGTTCACGGCCAGCGACCATGAGGCCATCCTGCTGACAGTTGGCGGTCCACCGTGCCAAAGCCAGCCGATGACCGGGCCAAGAAAAGCCTACCGCCAGGACACCTTTAGGACACAGACCTTCGCCAGCGCACTGGAGGGATTGGCTGTATCTGAGCTGGACTCGGCAGATGTAGCAGCGAACAAATTGGCAGCCAGACTGGAGGAAGCCTGTGACCAAAGCATGCAGCAGCGTAAGACCTTTCGGAAGCACCACGCGCCAGTGTACTGGTGGAGCGAGGAAATCGCTAGCTTGCGCAGGACCTGCCTTCGAGCCAGGAGGTTAGTCCAAAGGGCGAGAGGCACTGCAAACCTTTCTGCCTGCAACTCTAGCTTTAAGAGCGCAAAGAAGGCACTCAAACTGGCGATTCGGGACAGCAAGAGGGAGAGCTACCTCAAGCTCTGTGACGAGCTGGAAAACGACCCATGGGGAAGAGCCTACAAGACGGCGGTCAAGCGTTTGAGTGCCGGCAACAGGTCGCCTACTGACCCAGCGGTCCTGGAAGGCATTGTCCAAGTGCTGTTTCCAGAGGGTCGCCGCCATTGCATCCCCCGATGGACGCGACAAATTGGGAGCCAGATATGTCCGGTCACGGAGACGGAGCTATTGTCTGCGGCAAGGAACCTGAAGAGCAAGAAGGCACCCGGGCCGGATTTGGTCCCGAACAGGGCAGTGAAGACCCTGCTATCCCTCCATCCGGGCGTGGTAGCATCGCTCTACAACACGTGCATGCTGGAAGGGACCTTCCCCGACAGGTGGAAGCGCCAAAAACTTCTGCTCCTGCCGAAGCCAGGGAAACCAGCGGGCGAAGCTTCTTCCTATAGACCCATCTGCCTGCTGGACACTATAGGCAAGGTCTTCGAAAGGGTCATCGCAACAAGACTTAACGCTGCCATGGAGGACGCCGGTGGACTGTCTTCCAACCAGTACGGTTTCCGTAAAGGGAAATCTACACTGGACGCGATAGAGAGGGTCACCAATATTGCTGCTAAAGCCATCGCGGGTACCAGATGGAAAGGTGGGACGAAAAAGTATTGTCTAGTGGTCACGCTGGACATACGGAACGCGTTCAACACAGCCGATTGGGGGAGGACACTCGAGGCACTACGGTCCTTCAACATCCCGGATTACCTGCTGAATGTAGTGCACAGCTACCTCAGCAAAAGGGAGTTGGTCCTAGATACCTCTGTGGGCCCCAGGACGTACGAGGTGACAGCCGGTGTTCCTCAAGGCTCGGTACTGGGCCCTCTGCTTTGGAACACGATGAATGACGGTGTTTTGAAGCTCCCACTGCCGAGCAGCACCGACATTGTGGGCTTTGCGGATGATGTCGCGCTAGTTGTGGTGGCCAAGGAAGTTGCGGCCGTGGAGGCAGCTGCAAACTGCGCAATTCGAGCAGTGGAGGAGTGGCTCGCAGTGGCGGGCCTAGAGCTGGCCTCTCACAAAACTGAGGCGGTGCTGATTTCAAGCAGGAAAGCAGTGGAGTCGGCGCACATACAGATCGGAGGGTCAACGATAACTTCTCAGCGTGCCATAAGGTACCTGGGAGTCATGCTGGACACCCGCCTCTCCTACCGCGAACACCTGGAGTTCGTAAACAAGAAGGCAAGCGAAACCACAGGATCGCTCTGCAGGATCCTGCTGAATACCAGGGGACCGAAGCAGGACAGACGCAGGCTCCTCGCGACTGTTGTCAAGTCGCAGTTGCTGTACGCGGCTCCAGTGTGGGCTGAGGCCACTGCTGTGAGTAGCTACATGCGAGGTGTTAACTCGACGTACCGCCTGTGCGCCGTTAGAATTTCGAGTGCCTTCAGGACGATCTCGGACGACGCAGCCCTTGTCATCGCAGGCCAAGTTCCCCTGTGTGAGCTGGTGCGGGAGGCCAAGGAGATTCGCGCGGCTCTAGCAGGCGAACAGGCGGACCGCAGTACCAAGACCGAGGTGAAGAGAAGAGCCAGGATGCAGAGCGTCGTCAACTGGCAGGCAGCCTGGGACATCTCCAGCAAGGGTCGCTGGACGCACAAGCTCATTCCCAGCATAGAGCCATGGCTAAGTAGGAAGCACGGCCAGGTGGATTTTTACCTCACGCAGGCGCTGAGTGGACACGGCTGCTTCCGAAGCTTTCTTAAGCGCTTCGGACACGACACGGAGGACGGCTGCCCAGAGTGCGGCAGCGGCATTGTCGAGGACGCTCAGCATGTCCTTTTTGAATGTCGCCGCTTTGGCTATGACCGCCAGATACTCACGGAGACCACCGGGGCAAGAGTTCGGCCAGAAACCTTTGTGCCCCTCATGCTGCTGAAGGAGGCGAATTGGGAAGCGACGGCAGCCTACGCAGCGAGCGTACTGCGAACGCTGCGTCGCACCGATAACGAGAGGAGAGAAGTAACAGCCTAGGTGGCTACCATTGCGCGAAGCAATACCTTGCGGTGATACCGCGCAACCACGGCCCCCTACTTCTGTTCTTAAACTCACTTTTAATGTATATAGTTGTATGAAATAAATGAATATAAAAAAAAAAAAAAAAAAAAACATACTCACTCATCTAAGGAACTCATCCTGGGTGGGGACGCTAACTAGCACCACACACAATGGAGAAGTACAAACACAAACGAAAGGGGTGAGTTACCTACGACTATCTCCTTCAATCAAATCTATTCATCTGCAACAAAGGTAATGACCCAACTTTCATCACTAGAAATAGGAGGGAAGGCTTAGACATAACACTAATATCTGATCCCCTATTTAACCAGATAGAAGCGTGGAAGGAGGGGATCGAGCACTCATTCTCAGACCACCGATACATAGAATTTACAATAACTCCAGACTGTCCTCCCGCCGAGAACATTACTAATCTAAGATTAACCAACTGGGGATACTACAAAAATCTCCTTAACAGGAACCTACACGCTCCACCGACGCACATACGAAACGGTCAAGAATTAGATAACCTTAACACTTTAACTGATATCAGCGGTGAGGCCTTAAAAAGGGCTTGCCCAAGCAGAACAGTCAAAGCAAACCACAAACCCCCATGGTGGAACGCAGCCCTGGCGAACCTCAAAAGAGAGTGTAGAACTTACTTTAATAGAGCTAAAAAAACGATAGCGAATGTTCCTGGAATTTATACCATACAAAACTAAGCCTATACAAAAAGGAAATAAGATTATCTAAACGAAGAGCTTGGGCTAATTTCTGCAGTAGCATAGAATCTACTGCGGAAGCATCCAGACTGTTACGTACGCCCTCCCCCATACAAGATTAACCCCGGCAAAACAACTGCCATAAGTTGAGGGTAGGAGCCCCTATTGATAAGGGCAAAACAGCAAAAACAAGTCGACAGCTCATGGGTGTCGCGTGGCCAGAACAACGACCACGATCGACCTGCTCGTAACCGTACTCCAGTAAGGTGGCAAAGTGCACCAGCCGGCCGTAGACTCCTAAAATAGGGGAAATAGAGAAACAGTACGCCTAGGTGGGAACACCTAGTTAATTCATCCAATATGGGGGACTAGCGAAAGCTCTAGTCCGGTATAAAAGACCCCAGCCAAATAGAGAAGTCAGACAGAAATGGTTCTGATCTCTCCCTGACAGTGGTCTAGAAGTACAACTCCCATCAACACAGACCACGACTGGAAGAAGGCTGGTGTCCAGAAGGATGTCGACGTTTCCCTAGGATCAACTTCACCCAGGAGAAAGTCCCGATAACCGATCCTGCGATCGACCACAATCTAGAGGAAGTCAACCTGCAAAATCCCGAAGGACGAAAAGAACTAGTGAACCAAGTGAATGGCCTAAGGACCCCAAGATGGGCGGCGAAACTTCCAAAGTGGCCGACAGCACCGCCAATGTGATTAACCACGTAGAGATCGTTGACCACAGGGAGGATATTCAAGATGTCAACAAGACCCTGAAGCTCATAGCTGGACTACTACTGGTTATAGTGATCCTTAAGGTAATTAAGATGTACAAGCGCTCTGTTCAGAGACGCCGCGACCAACATCACGTCCTGGAGAAAGTGGTGACCCACATTGGAGCATAAGCCAAGCAGATACAGTGAAGTGAAAAAACAAAAAGACAATAAAAACCAATAAAAGGCAAATAAACTGCATTCAAAGTTATCAAAAAGTAAATCGCCAAAACAATTACAAACAATTTGCGAATACATGCATTTCTGAATGCAGTGTAAACAGAACCCCCAATTACATACGCTGAACAAAAAATTGGAGCTGCACCGACCAGCCCCAGCTCGAGCATTGGAACTGACGTGCGCCGCAGTGGAACTCACATACGATGCATCCATACAGACATATCTGTACAGCGATAGTGTTATTTTTTTTGTGTAACGTAATTTTTGTGTTTTGTTTTTGTAAGCCGCCCTCAAGTCTTGCACGTATATATATATATAAACCAATTTTAAAACCTCCCAAAGCCCAGGATCCGGAGCGTCGAGATCTCATCGCCCAGGATTAAAAAGAGGGTAAGTTTGTCGGAACACGGTTCCTTTATTTATACATACATATATATATATATCCGTTCACCATGATAACCTCAGAAGCTTTAGCAAAAACAATAGATACTGATCCAAGTTAAGACAAAGAATTAATATGTTAGGAATTAATGTAATAATATATAAAATACCCATATATAATAATTGTTTCATATATATAATCTTTTAGATATACTTTTCTTTTTTATACATTTTTCTACCTTTTTTATACATAATAATTAAATGTTAATTTTTCAGCGGCGAGTATCAGCCTTGTAATTGTATGTACAATTGCAAGAGCCCTCTGAGCGACGTTTGCAGTCCTGAATAGTCAGCATTTTGCTGATGTGTGCACCTTCACAGGTGGTAAAGTCGATACTCTCCGCTAATACAATAATTGTCAATTAATTTAATCCCTATATGAATTAGCCAATATTATGTTACTCAATCCCGGCACACGCCGACATAAATAATATTTAATAAATTTATAATGTAAAAATGAATTCGAAACCATGATGTGCTAGAGCTTCATTAAGGGGGTGTGCTGACGCGAGAAGTGGAGTAGGTCAAGAACCCGCGGTGCGGGTCTACTGTTCGTTTGTCGATCCAGGACAGAATGGGGGTGGGGGAACTGACAGGAAACGCAAAGCCGACGCCCCACAACGTAATAGGCTAGTTGGTCCGGTCGTTTGCTTGATTCGAGTCTTTGCGGTTTCCCTTGACATATTTGGGCGGTGGACGGTTTTTAGTTTCTCTGGCCAACGCCACACAACGTATTAAGCTAGTTGGTCAGGTCGTTTGCTGGGTTCGAGCCCAGAAAAATAGGAGACGGTTGTGGAGCCCGAGAATGATCGGTCAAATAACTTGATTTCCGACGACTTGCGGGAGGGGGTTTAAGGACAGATTATTTATCTAAACACAGCATTCCGTTTGGAACATTAGAGCTGTCTAGAGAAAGGGAAAGTAAGGGCATGTTAGTTTAGCGGAACCCCGTTGTATAGAAGCGGCTAACACCCCTAGTTAGGGAAATTTATTTTGTTTTTTGTTTGGGGCTTAAATATCGGACGGTTCTTGACCGAAGAGAAACTTGAGAAGCAGAAGGAAGCACCCCCCAGTTTATAAACATTCTTATTGTCGACTTATTCAGCGTTTACGTCGCTGACCAGGTATTTTGAAAAGAACCACGTAAAGCTTTTATACCAATCGAATAGAGTGAAGACAAATTTTAGTGCATGTATTAATCAGCACTAAGTGACAATCTATAAAAGAAAGCGGAGGCCTTTAAAGAAGGTCCAATCACATAAATGAAGGGGGCCAAGAAGAAGGTCCTATTCCAACCCAGCACCGGAAGAGTGACCCGAGCAACAACGCGCGGAGACAACCACCAACCCCGGAGTGCGAGCGCGCCAAGGCTAGGAGACTCATCTGCGTGGGAGCTCGCATAGAATCAGCCAGGACAGGTAGATACCCTGTCCGAAGAAAACAATTTGGATCAACATACTGAAATGGAAGGAGCCGCCAGAGGGGAGAATCTACCCCTAGGACCGCCGAAAGGAAGATCAAGTATGCTTTCCCAATTTCATAGGCACGAGGAAGACAACTTAGAGGCTGCCGAGCGACGTGAACAAAGATTGATGGAGCTCTTGAGGCAGAGCAACGAAATGCAGCGTGGAATGAGTGCCCAGATAGAAGCGCTGAAAGCACAGATAACAGAATTGCAGTCTCCGACATCCAGGAGACCCGAACAGAAGGGACTGCCTTCGCCGCCCCGTACTGTTCCGAATCCAACGGACAGCTTTTTGAGATACCAAGAGACCCCGCCTCTGGAACCGGTAACACAGGACATGCTCAATAGCCAGATGCACCGGTTAAAAACACCCAGGCGGATGGGCACCTCGTCCCACAGGCAATCCAGAACAAACGAAAGGGAGACGAGTTACCAACTGCACCCAGAAATCGATCGGAGCTCATCGTTTCAGGAACCGAGGTCAAAAGACGTCAGATTAGACAGATGGAACCTAAAGTTCGATGGAAGTGGTCGCGGCATGACAGTTGAAAGTTTCCTGTTCCGCGTGGACCGACTGCAAGAATTGTATGACCTCAGCCGTCAACAAGTATTTCGTGAATTCTGTTGGCAGGTGCAGCTACGAAATGGTATTGGCAGTTAATGGAGGACAAGGCAGAAGATTACGACTTTGACTACTACTCATTGACCCAGGAAATGAGAGGGGCATTTTCTACTACCGGCATTGATTTTATGAAAGACAAGGAACTAATGGAAAGGAAGCAAGGGCCACACGAAACCTTTAGCGAATATGTCTCGGATATGCATAACTTGCATTTCAAGCTCAAGCACAAAATCGCTGAGGATGAATTCGTTGAGCTCTTAAATGACAACATGAACTCCCAGATGGGGGGATTGCTGCTAACATCCCCAATAACCTCATTAGCGGATCTCAAAAGAGAGGGTCTCAGAGTTGATCGCTGGTTGAGAAACACTGGAAGAAGCATGTGCAGCCGAGCTGCAGTCAACGAAATAGAAGAATTCCAGACACTGGAGGACTTGCCGGACGCGGTCACGGTGGAAGAATTCAACCGGCAGCGGAAAGATACGCGAGGGCGTTACGAGGATGGACAAGGATGCCGAGGCGCATTACACGCGCTGGTATGTTATAAGTGTGGCAAAGGAGCAGACGTCTACAGGAAGCATCCTTCGAAGGAAGAATTCTGCCCGATCAAATTCCACGATGCCTCGTGCAGGTTCTGCAAGAAAGTCGGTACGGATGCAGATGCTAACCCAGCGGCTTTTGCGCGGAGTCCGTCAGGCAAGACCGGGATAGCCGGGAGGACTAGGACCAACCCTTTCCGGTAAAAACACCGAAGCCCAACCAAATCTCTCCCTATAAGAGCCTAGAACAACGAGAGAGGGAGTACGAACTTGCTCGTGAACGTATCTTTACTGGCTCGGAAGATGCAGACAGCGAGACACGAACAATACGGAAAATACTAAAATTATATGATGCCCGAGCAGACTATCGCCGACTCAAGCAAAAGGTGGTGGACACGGTGGTGAGCGTGCAAAATGACAACCGTTTCTTTACCAAAACGAAGGTCGATGGAGAAGAGATACTCGCATTACTGGACACAGGCGCCAGTGCGCACTGTATTGGCAGAGGAGCGCACGCTTTCTTAAAAAACCGGACGAGGCCGATAAGGAACCTAAGTGAAGAATGTGTACGCATAGCCAGCAGTGGTGAGACCCAAGTAACCGGAGCCATAACGTTACCTGTGGAATGGGAAGGAGAAACCAAGGACCTAGAGTTTTTGATAGTGCCAGGTCTGACACAACGATTTTATTTTGGAATTAATTTCTGGGATACGTTCGGCCTCACATTCATCGGTAAAGGTAGACGCGAGGTTGCCGCCGTTAAAACAACACCGGATTTCGACCTTATGACCGGCGACCTAGACATAGCAATACGCTCAAGCCCGAGACCGCCTATACCCCACATCAGCTTACCCCAGAACAACATTGTAAGCTGCAGCAAGTGATAGACACATATCCCTCTTGTCTAGAAAAGGGATTAGGAAAGACGAGCTTAGAGCAACATGTAATTGATGTGACCAACGAGGACCTACCAATCAAGCAGCGACATTACCCGATATCCCCAGCTAAACAGAAGCTGGTGTACGCCGAGCTAGATCGCATGTTAGGTCTAGGCGTGATCGAATAGAGCAATAGTAGCTGGAGTTCACCGGTAACTCTGGTGCAAAAAGGGCCGGAAAATCGCCTTTGCCCCGATGCGCGTAAAGTAAATTCCCGGACGATCAAAGATGCGTATCCACTACCACATATTGAGGGTCTGCTTAGCCGACTACAGGAAACGTATTACATTTCCGCAATTGACTTAAAAGACGCCTTTTGTCAAATACCTCTCGAAACCAAAAGTAGAGAGAAAACAGCGTTTACAGTGCCCGGCAGGCCACTGTATCAGTTTACAGTCATGCCGTTCGGCTTAAGCAATGCCGCGCAGCGAATGTGCCGACTAATGGATAAAGTTATACCAGTGGCGCTACGCGAAAATGTATTTGTGTATCTGGATGACTTACTGGTCTGTTCACCTACATTTGAAGCCCAACATTGATATGTTGAGCCAGGTCAGTGCCTGCTTACAGCGGGCAGAGCTAACAATAAATGTAGACAAGAGCAAGTTTTGCTGCAGCCAGGCAAGATATTTGGGATATGTAGTTGGGGGAGGATGCATCCGTACGGATGATGCGAAAATACAATCGATCCAGGAATTTCCCCAACCTAGCTCCGCCAAACAGTTGCGGAGGTTTTTGGGAATGACAGGCTGGTATAGAAGGTTCATCCAAAAGTACGCCCAGACAGCGGCACCGCTTCACGACTGCTTGAAGAAAGACCGCATAAAGAAATTAGAATTGTCAGAAGAGGCATTCAAGGCGTTTGAACTTTTAAAAACCAGCATGGCAACAGCACCTGTACTCGTCACCACAGATTTTAAGAAACCATTTACCATCCAATGTGATGCATCGACCACTGGAGTGGGGGGAGTTTTGTTCCAAACCGATGACGAGGGCGGAGAACATCCAATCGCCTATATGTCAGCCAAATTGAACAAAGCACAGCGGAATTACAGCATAACAGAGTTGGAATGTGTAACGGCGCCTGTAGCGACTGGTGAACCTAGGTTCAGCCTGAAAGCCTACTATACAGGGTCCGCTTAAACCAAAGCTTGATTTAGTGTGGCCACCTCGATAGTTTTGAACAGCTGAGCCAGGGTGGTCTTGGAAAGTTTTAGTGTGGCCACCTGTGTCGGCTTTTCGACATTTCGATAGTTTTGAACAGCTGAGCCAGGGTGGACTTGGAAAGTTCTAGTGTGGCCACCTGTGTCGGTCGTCATATGATATATATTTCCGCCTGAATTTATTTATCGTTCTCTTCCGGTTTCAGTTTAATATCCTCTCTTGTCGCTAGCACGCTTATTTCTGATCTTAGTGACAATAATGTGTAGTCAGTACGCGAATCTGTAGGCGCAAGACCTCCACCCCCAAAGCCGACGAGCGAGTGCCGGACTCTAAAAGCGTGCTCCGCAACTGCAGATTCCCGATTTCATCCAACCGTTACACGCTACAGATATAATTCATTATTAATAATAAGAAAAGTGGCGCTCAACGTGTGGGGTCTAAGTGAGTACAGTAATCACTCATTAAGACTCACCGGTAATTAAATTCGAGTTCTTTTCAATACTTCTTTAATTTCAACTTTTAATTTATTCACTTCTTCAAAATACTTTTCTTTGATCTTTAATTCTTTTGGAGAACAGAGACAAAGAACATTAGTTTTCTTTCTGGCCAAAAATTATAATCAGAGTTAGGATTTTTCTTAACTTAGTTAGTGGTGTTTAGAAAACTCAGTCCGAGGGAAATGCAGAAAGTATCAAACTAAAGTAGATCTTCTGACCCTTTCTGATTTGCTACACATTACCTTAACCACACTTTGCAAATTAAAAGGTTTCTATAGGCTCAAGCGTATTGGAAAATAGGTACAACTTCAAGTGGTACACTATCCACGAAAGACCTGTAGAAATTTTAATTTCCTTTAGCCTTAGAGCGATTACGTTTTTTATTAGTGAAGCAGTAATACAACAGTATTAGTTCTCGAACTATACTCTGTCCGCAATACACTTTAGAAAATCTAACCGTCTCCCTACATGGATTTAGTTTTATTTGAGAAAACGAGAAGTCCGATTAATCTGTCTCTTATTATTTTTCCGAGAAAGTTTAGCAGTTAAAAAAAATAATAATTTAGTTATCCTACGATACGGGAAACATCAAGCAAAAGTTCAGTTTTACTAATTTCATTGGTTTATATATCGAGAAGATTTTAGTTTTATAAGAATACACACAATTTATTTATGTGTGTGTGTGATTTCCTGGAAGCGTCACACTATTTCGTCAGAATCCAGATTTCACGTGTTGTCTCTTGTATTCGTCCTGTGGTCCTCCCACAGCATGTATAATGTGCTCGGCGCAATACTACACTTCCCACCAACTCACAAACCAAGTTAAATACACTTTATGTATAGTTTTAGATATATATTTTAAGTTCCATGGATCACGTCTTGTCACTTCAAAATTATGCGGAATAAGTGAGAGCTGAACCAGCTCATCGGAACCCAAACGATATTAGTGTTATCAGTAGTGAGCAAAATACTTTTGCTTATACGATATTCTTATCGATATGAAGTAATGTCATATTCCAACACACCTCCTCAAAAGTCTAATGCTCATGATTTATAAATTTAAAGTTTAATAAAAAATTTGAAATTTGAATTGGCAAGACAAGATATTTCTGGGAGTGCACATTGACCCAACATTTGTTGCTTGAATTGGGGAAACCCAGTAAAACCCAATTAGGTCAATCTTAAAATTAATACAAAGAAAAATGAATATTCAAAATGACAAAATGATGTGATGCAAAATTAACATACAAAACAATTAAAGGCAATTTCAGGAAGTAATCTTATAAATTTGAAAATTATAAAGTAATTAAGAATATCTTCTGTTTCCAAACTTAATAACTAGAAAATATAACAGATTTTAAATTCAATAACATAGTTTCAAAAAATTATTCTTTTAAATGATAAATTAAATTATGTCTTCAACTTTTATGTAAGTATATAAAAAAAAATTGTCGTCTGCATCCATCAATCGGTTAAGCCAAGACGCTGTCTTAGTTGTGCGAAGCGTGGAGCTGGGAGTGGTTTTGTTAATATATCCGCCAGTTGATGATCTGTAGAAATATACTCAAGTTTTATTAGTTTATTTTCAACTTGTTCACGTGAAAAATGATATTTGATGTCTATATGTTTTGAACGTTTGTGGCAAGAGGGGTTGTTGGCGATACTAATACAGCCCTGATTATCTTCAAAAATTGTAATAGGTTGCTTTAGATTTATGTTCAAACTTTCTAGTAAAGATTTTAACCATAGGGCTTCCCTTACAGCCTCAAACAATGCCATATATTCGGCTTCGGTTGATGATGCTGCCACTGAATTCTGTTTTCTAGTACTCCAACAAATCATATTTGTTTTAAACATCTTGAAAAGATATCCTGTTGTACTTCTCCTATCCAATTGACTTCCACCCCAATCTGAATCTACATATCCAACAAAGAAGTCGTCATTCTTCTCAGTTTTAGTGAATGTTAGCTTAAAATCAATAGTACCTTTCAGATATCTTAATACCCTTTCTAAGCATAGCCAAAGCTCTTTATTATTTTTCTGACTATACCGACTCAAAAGATTTACAGATATACTGAGATCTGGCCTTGTACATAGCATTACATACATAAGGCATCCAATCAAACTTTGACAAGGAGAATCGTCTCTTTCATCAGAGTCTAATAAATCAAAGTTCAGTTTACTTGGAAGTGGTGAATTTACAGAATTACATTGCTCCATTTTAAATTTTAATAAAATATTTTTAATATAAGCTGATTGGCTTAATTCCACTTTACTTTCTTTTGTGTCCATTTTAATACCAATGAAATACTTAATTTCCATTAAATCTGTCATTTGAAACTTGCTCATTAAATATGACTTAAGTTTATTCATTGTTAAAATGTTTTCTGTACAAATAACCAAGTCATCTACGTATAACAAAACATATACACATATTTTTTAAAATAGTCCCTTTATCCAAAATATATATACATCTATCTACAGGTGAATTTTTAAAACCAATATCTTTTAAAGCTTTTTCAAACACTTTAAACCAACATCTAGCCGCCTGCTTAAGACCATAAATTGCTTTATTCAATTTACAAACATGACTGCTATTACAAGACAGTCCTTGAGGAACTCTCATGTATATTTCCTCTTTTAAATCTCCATTTAAAAAAGCAGTTTTTACATCCATATGATGTACTTTAAGGCTATACTGGTTTGAAAAAGACATTATAAGTCTGAAACTTGCAATTCTAGCCACAGGGGCAAATGTTTCGTCGTAATCGATTAAATATTCCTGTGTAAATCCTCGTGCTACAAGTCTGGCTTTATATTTTACTGGTCTACCAAACTCGTTCTGTTTTATTGTAAATATCCATTTACAATCGACTATGTTTTTGTTTTCAGGTCTTTCTACCAGTGACCATGTTTTGTTAGTTTCATGAGAATTAAGCTCATCTTCAATAGCTGCTCTCCACTGTTCTTTATCACTCCTATTATTAATTTCATCAAAAGATATTGGAGCACTACCTGTTAAAGTTTGCGCATTCATAACACAATTTTTAATCATATCTCTATATGACAATTTGGGCTTTTCTTTTAGTCTATTGCTTTTTCGAATTTGAGTATTAAAGTCACTTGGTTCTTCAGATAAAACACCAGATATCTCTGGATCGGCATTTTCCACTTTATTCTCCACTTCATTTTCAATTTCACTAGGCTGCACATCTGATACTACCATATCAGTGTTTTTCTGAACCGTTTCACTCTCAATAAGACCAGAGTCTTGAAAAGCAGGTTCAATATTTTCTTAAAGAATGGGAAAATCCATGTTGTTATCAACATCCACAGCTCTAGACATTTTCCTGCTTGATTCATCAAGCACTACATCTCTTGCAATAACAAATTTGTTATTCTCCACATCCCATACTTTATATCCATTTGGTTCATACCCGACAAGTATACCTTTCCATGATTTGTCATCAAATTTTCTTTTTCTCGTTTTATTGAGAACGTATACTGTCGAACCAAAAACTCTTAAGTACTTCAGGCACGGCTTTTTGCTGTGCCACATTTCAAAAGGTGTCTTTCTGCATTCATGTAATGCACTAGTTGGGCTTCTATTAATAAGGTAGGTGGCTGTTAGCACTGCTTCACCCCAGAAAGTTTTCTGAATCTTGCCCCCTATAACTAAAGCTCGAGCTTTTTCCGTTATAGATCTAATCATCCTTTCGGATACACCATTTTGTTGCGGAGTATGTGGAACCGTCAAGTGGTAACTAATGCCTTTTTGAACACAGAACTCTTTCATTTCATTCGATAAATACTCCCTACCATTATCAATATAAAGGTTAACTATATTTAAATTAAACAAAGCATGCGTTTTAGCTACATAGTCTTGAAATACACTAAAAACTTCTGACTTATAACTCAACAGGTAAGTTACACAATAATGCGTATACTCATCAATATAAACTACACAATAATTCTTATGATCAACAGTAGATGGGGTTATTGGACCACACACATCAGAATGTACAACAAATAATGGTCGATTTATGTGGTCCTTATTTTTAAATTTATTAAAACTTAATCTCGCCTGCTTTCCCTTGACAGCAAATCTGTATCGTCAAACATATTTTTGGTTTTAATTTCTTAAAACTTTCCCTTACTCAAATGACCTAGCCTCTCATGCCACAAACTATAATTATTATTTTTAGCTGCATTTGCAATACAAGCTAGTTTATTAGAAAAGAAATAAACCAATGGAACATTTCCAAATATACTTCCATTCATTACAGTTATTTTACCTTTTCTAACAGTTACACCTCCTGGGTGAAATACAATGGTAAGGCCTGCCTCCTGCATTTTTTTAACTGAGATCAAGTTTTCAGGGATATCAGGACAGTATAAGACATCTTTAAGCTCAATTTTCTCATTTGAATCTGTGTACAGCTTCACTGTTCCTTTCTTAACTGCATAAATGAATACATCGTTCTTGGCAACAGAAATTTTAATAGGTTCATCTAGTTCAGTGATAATTGTTGGCCAAATGGTCTGATGCGCCAGAATCCAATAAGAACCCAATGTTTGGTTGGCTATTTGCGCGTCTCATCATAAATGCGATCCCATTATGATTTCCTTGGCTTTGTGTGGATGTCATCTGCGCCTGTTTGCCATTTCCATGTTTCTCCTTTTCCCTTTTTAGAGCAAAGCAATCTTTTTTAATGTAACCACTCTTGCCGCAATGAAAACATTTTTTCTGGAACTTTGAAACTCTATTTGTTGCAAATTTGCTACTTTTCTTATAAGAAAATTGAGGCTTACTGTCCTTTTTTACAGCCTGCATAACCTTTAGACTGGTATCTTTGCTAATATTTTTTAGCTTGATCTCGTGATCCAACAGACGATTTTTAACAAAGGCCAAGGTTAAATTGTTTTCTGCTAAAGTTTCTATTGCCGTTATAACGCCGTCATACGAAGATGGCAGTGTTAGTAGTAAATGCGAAACCTTGTCCATTTCTTCAACTTTAGCACCTGATGCTAGCAATTCGGCAATGAGTTCGTCAAACAAATTAAAATGGCTTAATAACTGAGAATCGCTCTTAAGTTTTAAAGATAGCAGTTGCTTGCGTGTAGACCACTGTGAGGCCAAACTCTTCCTCTCATAGATTGAATCTAAATTTTGGAAAACCTGCTTTGCAGTATCTTCACTTTTAGCAAAACCTAAAAACGAGTCACTTAAGTACTCAATGATCACGCTTTTTGCGCATTTCTCCTTTTTCTGCCATTCAACCAAATCTTCTTCTTCTTCTTCTTCTTGGTCTATAACCTTCAACACATCTATTTCGTTTAACAATGCCCTTATACGAAATTTCCAGATGGAATATTTTTCTCCATCAAATGGCCTTATATTTCGTTTATTGGTTTTCTCCATTTTTTTGTTTAATATATATAATAAAATGATACTTTTACTTAGCTGCAGTTATGGCGTGGTCTGGGCCCATAACCTATAAGAATACACACAATTTATGTATGTGTGTGTGTGATTTCCTGGAAGCGTCACACTATTTCGTCAGAATCCAGATTTCACGTGTTGTCTCTTGTATTCGTCCTGTGGTCCTCCCACAGCATGTATAATGTGCTCGGCGCAATACTACACTTCCCACCAACTCACAAACCAAGTTAAATACACTTTATGTATAGTTTTAGATATATATTTTAAGTTCCTTGGAGCACGTCTTGTCACTTTAAAATTATGCGGAATAAGTGAGAGCTGAACCAGCTCATCGGAACCAAAACGATATTAGTGTTACCAGTAGTGAGCAGAATACTTTTGCTTATACGATATTCTTATCGATATGAAGTAATGTCATATTCCAACAAGTTTTATATCTCTTTGGTTTATTCTCTTTGGTTTTTGTATTTTTTAAAAATTTTATTATTTCTAAATTGTTTTAAAATGGGGTTAGACCGATCCCCAGGAAAAAGCTCTCAGGAAGCCACCAAGCCAGTCTGCCCGATATGCAAGTCCGAAATTAAATCATCTTCCGAACTTTTCGAAACCATATGCCGTCACGAGTTTCATAAGAAGTGCATTGATGCGCATTTCAAGAAAAGCGACTTGTGTCCAGTATGCAAAGTTTCATGCAGGCCAGTGGTCGAAAAATGCTTACAAACTCGGTCTCAATCTAAAAGTCGCCAACAAGGAATTAGCGATAATACCCCGGGTCCATCTGAAAGCTTTCAGAGCAACAACAATAGCGTTACTGATCAAGCAACCGCAATAAACACGGTCACCATGGTGTCCATGGAGCGAAGTCTATTTTCTCTTCTTTCAGAGAAAATTACCGATTTAATCCAGAATTCAGTAGAAGAAAGTGTACAGAGACTGATCGGAACTCCGCCAAATTCCGCTATAAGTGGCGAGGAAAGATCAGCAACTTCTCCTCCAGTAGATAAGGAAAATAACGAACAAATTCAAAACAGACATCGGGTTCTGCCTAACATAGGTTCTCCTGGTTCTCACCGAAATGACATTTCCGATCTCCTAACTATATCCGACAAGGTCGTTCATATTTTAAACGGATAGAAAATTAAATTTTCGGGATCAGGTGTTTCAGTAGATAACTTAATTTATAGAGTTGAGGCGCTGACGCATCAAACGTTAGATGGGAATTTCTCAGTCCTTTGTAGGAACGCCAGCGTTCTCTTTGAGGGCAAGGCCAACTAATTTTATTGGCGTTACAATAAATCGGTAACTGAAGTCCGCTGGGATAGGTTATGTTCTGCTTTACGATTGCAATTTCGTCAGAAAAGGGATGATATTGACATCGAGGAGTTGATCCGCAACAGGAAGCAGAAGCCTTCGATAGCTTTTACGATAGCGTAAACATTTTAGTCGATCAACTAGAGATACCATGGAGCTCGAGATAACTTGTCCGAGTTCTCAAGAATAATCTGAGGCCTGAAATACGACATGAGTTATTGAATGTCGATATTTCAACAGTCTCAGAGTTAAGAGAAACCTGTCGTCGACGCGAAGCTTTTCTCGACGACGTTAAACGCGCTCACGGTTATAGTAAAAGTAGCCCATTTAGACGCGAAATATCAAAACTGGTTCCAGAATCTGAATCTCAGAATCTCTCTGAGTCGGAAAACGGACGCGTTCACCTTAATATGCTGGAATTGTCGCAAAGATGGCCACATTTACCAGGATTGTTTAGCCGATAAAAGACTTTTTTGTTACGGCTGTGGAGCAGATAACACTTACAAATCGAATTGTGCAAAGTGTGCAAAAAACCCCAAGTCCGGGGCTTCGAGGTTGCCGTACAAACCGAAAACTTCGAGTGCCTTTCGCAACCAGTCAACGATTACCGATTAAATGTGGATGTACCGTTCGTTGCACCACAAATTATCCCTGGCGTACCGGAAAGCAATGCCAGCTCTTTGCTGCATTGTAAAGTTAAAAATTTACCTCATATTCCAAATCCAAAATTTTGTCTTAACCCTCTCTTGGAAAGATTTAAATTTTGGAGTTCTAAAAGAATCAAATCTTTTTGGCAAAACATTTGAACCTGTCGGCTAGGATTGAAATATATTTGTTCTGTTCCGATAGAAACAAGAGATCCTCGACCGTTTTTGCCGGTTCGCTTATTAGATCGTACCGTGTACGGTTTACTTGACTCCGGGGCATCTATAAGTTGCTTTGGGGGTGATTTAGCCAGCAAACTCATGAAAAAGAATAATGCTTACAAGTCGTTAAACGTTAGTGCTACCACGGCAGATGGAAGCCCACAACGAATAGTAGGCAAGATGAAGGTTAACATAGAATATGGAAACATTCAAAAGATTTTAAACATTTATATTGTACCATCACTAAAGCAAGATCTATACTTGGGCATGGATTTTTGGAGGCTGTATGATCTTCTTCCCAAAAATCTGCATATATCCGAGCTAGAATCTAAAAAGCCTAGCAAAGTTAGCAGCGACGTCGAGGTAGATCCACACGACTTGTCTGAAGCAGAAAAGTTAAGATTAGTTCATGTTATCAATTCTTTCCCTCATTTGCTCATGAAGGTCTTGGGCAGACTAGTTTGATTACATATACAATTGACGTGGGCAGTGCTAAGCCAGTCAAACAGCGTCATTTCCCCGTCTCACCTGCTGTTGAGAAGAGTATGTACGCAGGAATAGACAGAATGTTGCAATTAGGGGTTATTGAAGAGTCGGAAAGCGCATGGTCCTCTCCCATCGCCATGGTTACTAAACCTGGCAAAATGAGGATTTGTCTAGATTGCCGAAAGGTCAATAGTTTCACCGAGAAAGACGCATATCCACTTCCACAAATTAGCGGCATCTTAAGTCGGTTGCCAAGAGCCGAGTATATTACTACTCTTGACTTGAAAGACGCCTATTGGCAAGTGCCGTTGGAAGTTCAATCCCGAGACAAAACTGCATTTACAGTCCCCGGTAGGCCACTCTACCAATTTAAAGTACTGCCTTTTGGGCTTTGTAATGCCACCAGCACAATGTCTCGCTTGATGGACAATGTCGTCCCACCGCATCTCAGGAACGAGGTATTCATATACTTGGATGACCTCCTGGTAGTATCGTCAAACTTTGAGAATCATCTTAACGTACTTAGGGAGATCGCCGTTCACATCAAGCGTGCAGGATTGACAATCAATATTGGCAAAAGTCATTTCTGCATGCGACGTGTACGTTATCTGGGCCATATCATTGGTGATGGCGGAATTCGTACAGATCCTGAAAAGGTGAAAGCAATCACCGAGTTTCCCGTCCCGAAAACCCTGCGAGGTTTGAGGAGTTTTATGGGCTTATGTGGCTGATACCGCAAATTCGTTCCGAATTTTGCATCACTCGCTTCTCCTTTAACTGATTTAATGACAACCAAACGAAAGTTCAGTCTAACTCCAGAAGCACTAAAAGCCTTCAAAATCTTAAAGACTCGTCTTAGCGAAGCTCCGGTGTTATGTAGTCCGGACTTTTCTAAACCATTTGCTATCCATTGCGATGCTAGCAAGTCTGGTGTCGGTGCTGTGTTAGTACAGGTATCTCAGGAAGGAGACGAACGTCCTATTGCATTTATCTCGAAAAAACTAAATCGAGCTCAAAGAAATTATACCGTGACCGAGCAGGAGTGTCTGGCGGCAATAGTAGCCTTGAAGAACTTTAGAGCTTACGTGGAAGGACATGATTTAACGATTATAACTGACCACGGCTCGCTTAAATGGCTTATGTCTAACCATGATCTCAGTTCTCGTTTAGCTCGATGGGCGTTAGCCTTGCAAAGATATCGATTTAAAATTGAGCATCGTAAGGGTACTATGAACGTGGTACCTGATTCCTTGTCCCGCGTTAACGAGGACGAAATGATTGACCAAACTTGGCGTTATAGCCGGTCTGAAAGCACCTTTGCTTGAAATTGCGTCGAAATACCTCTTGCCCTTCAGCGTAGGAAACAACTCTCGAGCGCAAATTATAACGCTTTTCGTTCCGATCGTGAGCTTTCTGCATTTGCTTAGTCGCTTCCTCTCGGATTATTTCAAATGAATCTTGCCTATTAAACATCAAGGAACGATCATCTAGCATCTTCAGTCTCCTTAGCAAGGAATAAGTAGAACCGGAAGTTACCATATGCTGGCCGAAAGCCATATAGTACGGCGTTGTACCGATACTGGCATGGATCGAGGATCTCAAGGCACAACATATCCTATTCAAATACTCATCCCAATCTTTCTGATCTGGACGAAGGTAAGCTCGAATCGCTGAAATAACAGAACGATTGACTCGCTCAGAGGCGTTAGCTTGAGGCGAATGAACAGCCGTCAGCATGTGTGAAATCTCATACGTCTTCATTAGTTTCTGAAACGCTTCAGAACGGAATTGTGATCCGTTGTCTGATACGACAGTTTCCGGGACACCGAAAGTCATGAAGAGCTCGCCTTCGAGGTATTTAATAACAACACTAGCATTAATCTTCTTTACAGGTTTTAGAAATACAAATTTAGAGAAATGATCTCGGACTATGAAAATCCCGATATTCCCGCTTCTCGAACGTGGGTAAGGTCCGAGAATATCGATGAAAATTCGTTGAAAAAGTCGCACGGTTTCTGGCGCTTTTCCTAGCGGTGGTCTGAAAACATGATTCGGTGGTTTAGTCGACTTACATGTCTCACAGGCATTAACGTATGCTTTCACGTCAGGCACGAGGCGAGGCCAAAAATAATACCTCCTAACGCGCTCGACAGTCTTATGTATCACGCCGTGGGAAGCCAATGGACTGTTATGGGCTTGGAAAAGAACTTCGGGGATCAGCTCTGATGGTAACCAAAGCTTCCAAGCGTATTCATCGTGTACTTGTTCTCCAGTTAAATGTTCTGCTTTTCTCTACAAATACCCCTCCTCTGTTTTAAGATCAGGGAAATTATCTTTCTTCTCTTCAACCTTAGCTACTAGGTCTTTGTAAGCAGGAGATTTAAAGTGGTTTGAAGTCATATCGACCAACAAACCTTCCCGCAAATTTATCGTCCGAGAGGAAGCGACTAAGCAAATGCAGAAAGCTCACGATCGGAACGAAAAGCGTTATAATTTGCGCTCGAGAGTTGTTTCCTACGCTGAAGGGCAAGAGGTATTTCGACGCAATTTCAAGCAAAGCTGCTTTCAGAACGGCTATAACGCAAAGTTTGGTCAATCATTTGTAAAAACCCGAGTTCGAAGAAAATTGGGAAGATCTTATTACGAACTAGAGGACTTGCAAGGTCGACTCTTGGGTAACTATCACGCGAAAGATATTCGCCAGTGATGCGACTCCAGGCGGTAATCTGTCTAGGGTATCTAGAGCCAAATACCCCAGCCTGATTCTAGCGGGGGGGTTTTTGTAACGGCGCCTGTAGCGACTGGCGAACTTAGGTTCAGCCTGAAAGCCTACTATACAGGGTCCGCTTAAACCAAAGCTTGACCTAGTGTGGCCACCTGTGTCGGCTATTCGATATTTCGATAGTTTTGAACAGCTGAGCCAGGGTTGTCTTGGAAAGTTCTAGTTTTGACACCTGTCCGTCGTCATATGATATATATTTCCGCCCAAAGCCTCGCTGGTATCCAGCCGATTCCGGTTAAGTTCTTCTTATTTTAACCTACGAGAGAAACGGACGTGCAAGCAGCTCAAAATTTAAATTTCAATTAAAAGACTTAAAGTCCGAAATATATATTTTTTGAGTGGCATCCAGTATTTTTGAGTGGCATCCAGTATTCTAAGTGGTGTTTAGCAATCAGTGTGGCTGCCATCTATAAAAGCTAGTTAGCCAATAAAGCTTAAGGTAAGTGCAAGTGCATTTGTTTAGAAATGGGAGCGTATTTAACCTCCAACAAACTTTCACTACAGGTATTTTTTAAAATTCCGGGTGGAAAGCCCAGCCAGTGCTGCCACAAGTTGCCGCCAAAGGCGCATCTTATTTATTCGGCCAATTTGCTGGAGGATTTACCACCTCAAGAAGGTCAAAAATCAAATCTCGGGGCCCAATCGTCAGGTATGGTTTTTTGAGACACACATGTCGCCATATCTGTAATTAATTTGAGTGCCCAATCGTCAGGTTGGCCCGCGAGGAATGATTTGGAGAGATTAGTGCCCTGAAGTACCCCTATCTACTATCTACCTATCTACGGGTCATGTAGTGCCTGCCAAAAGTGCAGTTTTACTTGGAGCGGATCAGATGGCAAATTAATTCAATTATATAACCTGTCCCGATGCCCATCATGCCGCGCCTCCGCACACCAGCCGAGTTTTAAGGGGTGCGCGTAGCCGTCTGGGAGATTTCCGAGTGCAATATCGCTGCCGCAGATTTAGGGATTTAAACCAGTTTACGTGTAAAAGCGCCGCGTGTGCGAACGGCCTTAACCTAGCATGGCACACTAGCCAACCGGGTTTAACCTTAATGGAGATAAAAACTCTTTTCGTATTGGATCAGTTCTAACCCTGTTATATAACCAACGCGCTTTGAGAAACCGAATTTAAGAATTAATGTGAAAAGAAGATCAATGAAATCAAAGATATGTAAACCATAAAGTAAACAATAATTTTTCGTAAAGCCTCAAGTGGCAACGCCATGTAAAGCGATAATGCACGCCGAGAAGCATTAATTTAATTTAAGAAGAGTTAGATTTTTTTTTAGGTTTAAATGAGAAATTTGTTATTGCAAAGCATTCAAGGAAGTACGATGAATTAGGTACGGGTTACAAGTTTAGTTTAAATCCTTCACGCGTCTAAGAGAAATGAGAGAAATGTTTATTTGCATTTTAAATTTTACATGGCGAGAAATATCGCTACCCTTTAGATTACAGCCAACCCATCCCGTCCGGAGATCGATCTTCAACACATATATATATTACTTTATTCACATTTCTCGCCGATCCGTAAAGTGAACGAAACTTATTTAAACATAAACCCCGATCTAAAACAATTAATTAATTAAAATACCTTGAGTTATTTGCATTCTCTATTAATTTTCAATTTTCAAAAGAAATTGAATATAAAATACAATCGCCTATTGTTTAGTCTTAAAGTGTCTAATTGCCTAAAACATGAATTGATAAATTTTAGAGAAAGTCCCTTTTTTGAGAGAAAAATAATACCGGCAAGCTAGTACTATCGAAAACTACTTCCTTAAGCTGAAATGTATATTTAGTAAAATACATTGTTATATCATGAATATTATCTTCCTATGCCTTATTTTTTTAATACCCTATGTTCTTTTTATAAATATTAAATATGACTTGTACCGCTATCCACGGAAAATTAATTACCCTTTCGAACAGAAATAAAACCATGGATCTATAAATAACATTGAACTGAACTTGGCTGATGATTTCTCGATCGTAGGGTATCAAAAGGGTCACCGAAGCCATGCTTTAAGGTGGTGATCATAGGTTGGGAGGGCCATACGCGACCACAATACCATCAGTGGATTCGCATAGCTAACTTTCTCCAAAACTTTTCTGTCCCTATAATACTTATTCCTGAATTTATTTATCGTTCTCTTCCGGTTTCAGTTAAATATCCTCTCTTGTCGCTAGCACGCTTATTTCTGATCTTAGTGACAATAATGTGTAGTCAGTACGCGAATCTGTAGGCGCAAGACCTCCACCCCCAAAGCCGACGAGCGAGTGCCGGACCCTAATAGCGTGCCCCGCAACTGCAGATTCCCGATTTCATCCAGCCGTTACACGCTACAAATGCTATGCCGCTATCCTCAGCATTACCAAATTCCGTGCCTACGTAGATGGGATGCCCTTCAAAGTGACCACTGACCACGCTAGTCTAAAATGGCTGATGAGTCAGAAAGACTTATCAGGCAGGCTTGCGCGATGGAGTCTGAAGCTACTTCACCATAGAACACAGGAAAGGGTCACTAAATGTAGTCCCAGATGCTCTCTCACGAGTTTATATGGACGAGCTACAGAAGGCTGGGGCGGAAGAACTGGACGTACACATCAACCTCGATTCGACAGCGTTCCAGTCATCGGATTATGTCAACCTAGTGCAGGCGGTGGACGAAAATTTAGGTAAAAGTCCAGACCTTCAAAAATCAGAAGGCTATGTATATAAACGGATGGGATTCTGCCTAAACGACGCTGTGGATGAAGCCCGAGCATGGAAGCTCTGCGTTCCCGCCGAGCTGCGTCCTGATTTAGTTAGAGAGCACATCATGCCATAACCGCAGGGCATGGGGGGTTGCACAAATCACTAGCCAAATTGAGACAGTTTTACTATTGGCCAGGCATGGCTGTAGATGTCCAAAGAGTAGTGAAGGAATGCGAGGTCTGTAAGATCACCAAGACCGCCAACAAAAATGACCGACCACCCATGGGAGAACAGCGGGTTACGGAGCGGGCTGGCCAAAGGTTGTTCATCGACTTTATGGGACCATACCCGAGGACCAAAGCTGGGAACTCGATGATTTTTGTATGCCTAGACCATTTCTCTAAGTTTGTCTGGCTGCAGCCGATGAGACATGCAGTAGCTGCAGAAGTCATCAAATTCCTTGAGACCAAAATTTTCCATCAATTTGGAGTCCCAGAGTTTGTACACTCAGACAACGGCAAACAATTTGTGTCTCAAATTTTTGGCGAGCTAATGACCCGCAACGGTATTCGACACGTAATGACTGGACTTCACTCCCCGCAAGCGAACGCGGCTGAGAGGGTAAACCGATCTGTACTCCAAATTTTGCGAGCAACAATTGCCACTGATCAGCGAAATTGGGATACCCAACTAAGTCGAATACAGTGTGCCCTTAGGAATGGCCTACACGAGTCAATAGGCATGGAACCATATTACGCCATGTTCGGAACGCGGATGGTTACCCATGGAACAGCTTATCCGATTTTACGAAAACTGGGGGGAATACAGGCAGGAGATCCACAGATAAGTCTCCCAGACAAGATGGAACTTATCCGACAAAAAGTGACCCACGGATTAAACCGAACTCATGAACGCGCAGAAAAGGAATATAACACCCGTAGCAAGCTCGTAGAGTTTTCCGTAGGACAAATTGTCTATAGGAAAAACTACAAGCAGAGTAACAAAGCTGACGGATATAATGCCAAGCTTGGCCCGAATCGAATTCGCTGTGTTGTACTCCAGCGTAAGGGCAAAGCGCTATATGAGCTGGGCAATGCAGTGGGGAAAAGTGTCGGGGTATTCCATGCTAAAGACCTGTATGTCGCCTAAACCTCTGAACGTAATCCGATGACTCCAAAAGGCGACAAACTCAGAACTGCGGGATTGCACTAATTGATAGAAGCTCCCGATCACATGATGGGTAGAACATTCATCAGAACTACCCCGGCTCTGCTATACAAGCCACAACCAGGGACCGACCAGTCTCCAGACATGATGCAGTCCTCAAACACTTACAACCAAGCCATCTGAGCTGCCCGCCGGCTTCGTCGGCTACAGGTTAGGTACGGGACCAGGCATCATATCTGGCGCTCCTCGTCGAGTGGCTGAATGGGCTTTGCCATAGCATCCACTTGAACGAGGACCATATCCAGCAATGCGGGATACACAAATACCAGACAGAAGATGAAGAACTGAACTCGAGCGAGAGATCCGGCACCGGAGCCGAGATCAGGAGGAGGACCAAAACCAGTTGCTCCGAGTCCAGGAGCAACTACAAAGGAGCCAAACACACATCGCCCGGATACAACGGGAAACATGGAAAGTGAACCGCGCGGTCAGAAGGCTTTACCTTCGAAGCCCTCAACTTCATATCCAGGCGAGGCGAGAAGTAGCATCATGAAAGAGCCGCAAAACTTAGTAGATTAAATCATTGTCATTAATATAAAATGTTAGACAAATAAAAATAAAAAATAATAAAAAAAAAAAACAAAAAAATTCTTATATTATTCTTTGGGAAATGGCAAAACTGTTCACTTTTCAGCTGAGTAGGCCCCGGTCAAAAAACGTTGTTACGGCACCCTCTCAACTTTTTAACTTTTACTCACTTCGGATTTTTTTTGTATATTTATAAATTATTTTTCATTAAAGCTATATCATATATTTTTTTATGATCCATATTTTTATTCACAGGTATAAATATGTATGTATGTATGTTTTCGTGCGAGGCCGGAAAGCTTTTCTTTTTCAGCATTTATAATAATAACATAATAAATAAGTACAATAATTAAATAATAAAGTAATAAGCCCGACTAGCTCATCTGAGACTGGGTTAAAGTAGTGGGTCGAAGCCACACGTAAATGGGCGCCTTAGAAAAGAATAAAGAAGAAGTAGGAGATCTAAAGAGATGGCCGTACGAAGATTTCTTTTGCGAAGTCATTCCATGCGTAGCCGCATCGATCACTTTGAGCCTGTTACGTACGCCCTCCCCCATACAAGATTAACCCCGGCAAAACAACTGCAATAAGTTGAGGGTAGGGGCCCCTAATCACTAACCACACTCCGATTGATAAGGCCAAAACAGCAAAAACAATTCGACAACTCATGGGTGTCGCGTGGCCAGAACAACGACCACGATCGACCTGCTCGTAACCGTACTCAAGTAAGGTGGCAAAGTGCACCAGCCGGTCGTTGACTCCTAAAATAGGGGAAATAGAGAAACAGTACCCCTAGGTGGGAACACCTAGTTAATTCATCCAATATGGGGGACTAGCGAAAGCTCTAGTCCGGTATAAAAGACCCCAGCCAAATAGAGAAGTCAGCCAGAAATTGTTCTGATCTCTCCCTGACAGTGGTCTAGAAGTACAACTCCCATCAACACAGACCACGACTGGAAGAAGGCTGGTGTTCAGAAGGATGTCTTGACCCATTGGAACTGACGTGCGCCGCAGTGGAACTCGCATACGATGCATGCATACATACATATCTATAATTCTCTAATTTTTGTGTTTTGTTTGTGTAAACCGCCATCAAGTCTTGCACGTATATATGTATATAAACCAAGTATAAAATCTCCCAAAGACCAGGATCCGGAGCGTCGAGATCTCATCGTCCAGGATTAAAAAGAGGGTAAGTTTGTCGGAACACGGTTCCCTTATTTATACATACATATATATATATATATCCGTGCGCCATGATAACCTCAGAAGCTTTAGCAAAAACAATAGATACTGATCCACAATTTAACGTAAGAATTCTATTCTTCTTATCAAAAGCGACCCTACCAATAACAGTGAATGAATTGGAGTGTTTATATATTGAGACCTTCCGTCTAGATTTTTCACCACTTGCCCACAGTAATAAGACCGAAAAAGGCTATCATTATCTCTACCGTTCCAACGATCATTGTCCTCTCCCGTCTGGATAAAAATTTGCAATATTAATACTTTCCTAGTTAAGACAAGGAATTAGTCTGTTAGGAATTCATGTAATAATATATAAAATACCCATATAATAATTGTTTCATATATATAATCTTTTAGACATACTTTTCTTTTTTATACATTTTTCTACCTTTTTTATACATAATAATTAAATGTTAATGTTTCAGCGGCGAGTATCAGCCTTGTAATTGTATGTACAAGACCCCTCTGAGCGAGGTTTGTAGTCGTAAATAGTCAGCATTTTGCTGATGTGTGCACCCTCACAGGTGGTAAAGTCGATACTCTCCGCTAATACAATAATTGTCAATTAATTTAGTCCCTATATGAATAAGCCAATATTATGTTACTCAATCCCGGCACACGCCGACATAAATATTATTTAATAAATTTATAATGTGAAAATGAATTCGAAACCATGATGTGCTAGAGCTTCATTAAGGGGGTGTGCTGACGCGAGAAGTGGAGTTGGTCAAGAACAATGACATAACTTTCGACGGACAACCTTGACAATAGGGGATCGTATTGTGCGGCCAGCGAGGATCCATTGGCACACGAATGTGTGAAGGGGGTGGGAATATGGGCAAAACACAGCCCGATCGTATTGCGATCAAGCAACAGCTAAGCTTGTTGTGTGGACTGATGACTGACGAATATTATTTTCCAGGCACTTTTAATATTTATTCTCGTTATGTTGGAGTGGAGAGAGGCTTGCCAAGATCCCACGACCCAAATACGACGTAGCTTATGCCGGCAAATGGTGCCTGAACATCGGTCTCCTCTCCCTCGACCCAAGTCCTTGTCAGGACTCGGGCACTAATATGCCCACGTAACAAGACTAAGAAGAATTTTATCAAAATCCCTAGCAACCATTGGCTATCTATAAACCAATGCTGACAGCTGGACGGAAAACAGTCAGGAAAACCTTGAACTACTGTTAGACACCCACTTCCCTAAAAACACCCATGCAGTGGACCTCTACATAGAGGAGAACTTAGACGACCAGAGTATAGACAACATCTCAAACCCTGGTCGCATTCGATGGGCTGTTAACTCTTTTAAGCCCTTCAAATCCCCCGGCCCAGCTACAACGGACACTAGATATTTCCCTACCCTGGCTGACAGCCATCTTTTACGGCTGCGTTGCTCTAAACCATATTCCAACAAGGTGGCTGCTAACCAGCAGAGTAGTGTACTCCACTATGGAATCAGCCTACACGACCAGGAATGTCAGCAGAGGAACCCCACAAGGGGGCGTACTCTCACCTCTTCTATGGGTTTTAGTGGTCAACAAACTGCTATCACTTCTAGAAGAGGCGGGCACTAAAGTGGTAGCCTACGCGGACGACGTGGATATCCTACTGCAGGGCAAATTCCCGCAAACGCTTTGCAATCTAATGGAGACAGCCTTATCCATCCTCTCCAGGTGGACGGCTGTCTGTGGACTGGGAGTTAACCCAGAAAAGACCGAACTAGTTCTCTTTACAAGGAAGTATAAGATTCCAAATCTAATTCTCCCAAAACTACACCAAATGCGCCTAACCCTTAGCAACCAAGCAAAGTACCTAGGTGTCATCCTTGACAAAAAGCTTCTCTGGACAGACAACATCCGCAAAGCGGCCGTAGCCTTCTTCGCTTGTAAAAAAGCTATAGGGAGGAAGTGGGGTTTCTCCCCCATGATTGTTCACTAGCAATAGTCAGGCCTCTACGGAAACATTGTATGATGGCCTTCCCTAGAAAAGAATTGCAACCCCTAGACCTACTTGCCAAAAGCTGGGCATCTGCAACAGCTCTGGGGCTCCGTGAAGCAGCGGCATGGATAACAGGCTCTACGGGTCACTCCAATATCCTATCAAAACATACATCCTTACCACGCAGAACAGACTACGTTCCACCCATAGTCAACTTCAAAAGAAGTTACAAGATCTTCATACCCACCCGTAAAGACTGGGACAACCTCCCACACCAATTCGAAAACGCTGTCAACATATACACAGACGGCTCCAAGCTTAACTCCCAAACAGTTGGGGGAGTCTTCTCCCCCGAACTAGACATAAAAGTCTCATTCCGCCTACCAGACCACTGTAGTGTTTTTCAAGCGGAAGTCATGTCCACCTAGACACGTCAGTACATCATCACATAGATATTTTCATCTTCTCGGATAGTCAAGCAGCCCTCAGGGCCCTCGACTCCTACACAACGAACTCAAAAACAATCTCTGAAAGCCGCAAATCTCTTAACGAGATGGCCACTCTTCTGAGAATCAACCTCATCTGGGTGCCTGGACACCGCAATATTGAGGGCAACTGCATAGTAGATGAGCTAGCAAGACAGGGGACAACCGCCGATATCCTTCGCGGTAAGGACACGGTGGGTATGCCCATGGCTACCTGCAAACTCCATCTCAGGCAGAGACTGTACACACTTTCCAACAACCGTTGGAACTCAATCTCAACATGCCACAATTCTAGACTCACATGGCCAAACTACAACTCGAAAAGAACAAAAACTCTCCTACAATGTAGCAGGATGGACATCTCCACTCTCCTAAATGCCCTCAAGGTCCACTGCCTTATAGGGACTTATGCGCTCAGGCTGGGACTCAGTCACTGCCGCAGCTGCAAACAGATAGACGAAGAGGAGAGCATCGAACACTTCCTACGCTTTTGCCCAGCGCATAACCTAAAGCGCTTTCAAACCCTAGGTGGCTACACACTTCCGAACCTTGAGGCCATTCAGGGCATAAGCATCCAAAAACTCTTATGTTTCCTAAGAAGAACAAAATACTTCGCGAAAGCAAATAACCCATGAGCTAGGGAAAAGGATCTAATCAGAGATCATGTGGTATCACAAGGGGCCCAATGTGGCCTAAGTGTGGGGATTAGGATCTAATCTCCAACCACTCCTACCTAACCTTACCTAGCCGTGTGATGCCTTCTGGACTTTAGCTACCTGTGTTTCAATTTGGGGACTTCTGACGTCCCAATCCCGAACGTCTCGACGTAGCGATCTTGCTCCTTGAAGGCGTCCCACGGCTCTGTCTCCGATGACTTTACTTGTTATTGATTTGTTATTCACGTGCTGCTGGTTGACTTGGTTCTTTAACTCGAGTCCGCGTGATCGACTAATGCAGCTCCCAGAGCGCTGATGCCTCATATAGGGCATCCAGGGACCAATATTTCCCTATTGCGAACGGCCCGCTAGTACTCTCCACTCCAGGTCCAAAGTCCACGGATTCTGGTTGTCCACTTTGCCCTTGACCCACGGCTACCAGCTGTATTCCTACGTTTTGCCACTGTCCTGCTGATGCCATGTGGCGTTTGACACGCGCCGCCCCGTTGCTGAAATGTGGCACTTCCTCTTCTGGTCAAAAGTCCACGGGAGAGTCCTTTTCCTATTTCCTTTTGCTCACGGCACCCTCACTCTGCCATTGATGACTCCGCTCTCTCTCTCTTTTTTTTCTCTCTCTCTTTCTCCCCAACCACACGTTCTCCAAACTCTCTTTCTTCAACCTCTCGTGATCCAAGCTCTATTTCTCCAAACTTTCTTTCTGCAACTTCTCTTTCTCCAAACTCTCTTTCTCGAAATTCTCATTCTCTAAACTCTCTTCGCCATGCTGTCACTATGAGCTCATTTGCGCGTATCTGGTAAGCGGCAGGCCACCATGTATAATAGCCGCTGCAATTTGTGTGTTTGTATATTTCTATAAATGGTCTCGCCTTCCATCGCATAGTTCGGGTACTTCTGCGGCTCGGTACTTATCTTTTCGCACATGTCCTTGATCAAGCTGCAACCTTCTGAAGGCATTGGCGCCGTTGTCTCCTTTACACCTCGTAGTGTCTCTGGTAGTGGTTGTCTTGACAGGGTGTAAGCCACCACGTTTAGCTGACCCTTTCTGTACGCTCTCAAAGTCGTTTAGTTGTATCTCCAGAGCCCATCTGGCGATCCTGATGCTGTTGAGCCCTTTAAGAGTAACATGTTCGCTTACTACTTTAAAGTGGTAACCTTCCAGATACGGCTTGAGCTTTCGGATCATCCAGTCAAGCACTCCTTCTCCGTTGTTGAATGGATTTTCTCCGCGCCGAATGCTGGTTTGGCTCGAGTAGGAGATTACTTTTTCGCCGTTTTTGGTGTCCTGGGTCAGTATTGCTCCGATGGTCGCTGGCGTCTTTTTGTAGGGTGAATGTACGACTAAAGTCCGGGCATGCCAGTACCGGGCTTGCCTCGAGTCTTGCCTTCACTTCCTCAAACCCCATCTGGTGCTCCTGTGTCCACTCCCACTTACTGCCTTTGCGTAGCAAGTCATTCAATGGTTTGGCAATTCTGTGCCTATTCCTTCACTCGATGTCCCAGGTACTTAAGTTCTATCTTAAACAAGGAAGAACGCTATAGTCGAGTACCTCGACTATCAGATACCCGTTACTCAGCTAAATAGAGATATGCAAGTAGCAAAGCGAGATTAAAATGCGCCACCTACCGGCGGTATACAGATTTAAGCGTTATGGGCGTTAAAGTGGGCGTGGCGTTTTTTGGACCAATCGATAGGTATTGACGAGACCAATACATTTCAGTTAAAATTTTTTATCTAGCATAAAAATTGTGGGCGTCACAGGTTTTCGCCGTTTGTGGGCGTTAGAGTGGGCGTGGCATATTCGCGTTACAAACTTGCGCTGCGTAGTTTCCGAGATATCCACGTTCATATTTACGATTTTTTGAAGTTTGTGGGCGGCTTATGGGCGTTAGGGTGGGCGTGGCAAATAGGTATTGATGAGAACATTACATTTCAGTTAAAATTTTTATTCTAGCCCCAAAACTGTAGGGGCCACAGTTTTGGGCGGTTTGTGGGCTTTAGAGTGGGCGTGGCACTCTTTTGAAACAAACTTGCGCTGCGTAAGAAGCTAGGGAATCTGCACGCCAAATCTCAATAGCCTAGCTTCCATAGTTTCCGAGATCTCAGCGTTCATCCGGACAGACAGACGGACAGACGGGCAGACGGAAATGGCTAGATTGACTCGGCTAGTGATCCTGATCAAGAATATACGAGTATATACTTTATGGGGTCGGAAACGTTTCCTTCTGCCTGTTACATACTTTCCGACAAATCTAGTATACCCTTTTACTCTACGAGTAACGGGTATAAAAATTTGCAATTGCATAGAAGCCGGAACACTTATCTCAGGTATTCCCTGTGTTCTTATAGCGTACGTCCGATAACTATTATATAATCCTGGTAATCGAATGCGTGAGGTGACATTTCGGAGCCAAGTACTTGGTCCAAGCCCGCTGAAAGGTTGTAGATGCCAAGTTGATTTCAAACGGACTTCCATTGGAATAGACCTTTGCCTGGCACTGTGAAAGCCGTATATTCCCTAATTTTGCTTCCAATGGGATCTGCCAGAATTCAGGCTTCAGGTCCAAACTGTTGGTCCCGGATGTAGTTTATGCGGGGCATTGGGTAGGCATCCTTTACAGACTTAGCGTAAATCCGTCTAACTTTGACGCACAGTCTCTACTTGCCTGACTAGTGTACTAGTGCCCCTTCCCACCACATTTTCGACAGGCTTCCTTTTTTTTTTTTTTTTTTTTTTTTTTTTCTTTTTTTTATTATTAAATAAGCTTAAATATATACAAGAATATAAGTGGTAGAAGAAGAGAAGAGGTAGAAAGAGTTCCGATCCCGCGGGACTGCCGCAAAGCTATACTTCGCGGGACGGATGGCGGTCAGGTTGCCGCTCGTCCTTATAACTCCATGCGTCGACTCCGTTCTCGACGCCTAAGATCCTTCAGGATGCCAGCGGCCATGTTGGCTATCGCGTCCCACTTGCTTTGATCTTCCAGCATGCAGCTGATCACGTTGTCCGCTGTCAGGTTACATACGGTTGTCGTTTCAGCTTCGGCTCGGTTCCTATCGTATAGGGGGCAGATGAATAGCGCGTGCTCCGCGTCTTCGATGCTTCCTGTGCCGCAGTGGTCGCAGTAGGGGTTTGGCTCGTGCTTAAACCTATGCAGGTATTCCTTAAAGCATCCGTGCCCGGAGATCATCTGCGTGAGGTAGAAGTCTACCTGTCCGTGTCGTCTCTGCAGCCAGGGTGTTAGACTGGGAATTAGCCTGTGCGTCCACCGCCCTGTGGTCGCATTGTTCCACCTCATTTGCCATGCCTCGATCGTGTTACCGCGTTGGGTCCTGCTTCCTCTGCTTCCTCTGCTCCCAGTTCTTTGTTCTGCCGCCAGCAGGTCTATCGGTATAGTACCGGCTACCACTAGCGCGGCTTCCTCAGATACCGTGCAGAAGCTGCTTGTGATGCGCAGTGCGCAGCGTCTGTAGACAGCTTTGCACTGGCGGCTGTATGATGCGGTCTTCATAGCCTCGGCCCATATGGGCGCGGCGTACATTATGATAGATGTCACCACTGTCGCTATAATCCTTCTGCTGTGCTGCTTTGGTCCTCGAGTATTGGCCATCATGCTTGAGATGGCTGCAGTCGATCTGGATGCTTTGGCTGCGGCATACGATAGGTGCGTCTTAAACGATAACCTGTGGTGGATCAGTACTCCAAGATACTTGATTGAGGCGCTTGTTTCTATTAGAGTTGATCCGACTCGTATTGTGGCCTTCTCCACAGTCTTCCTGCTGCTTATGAGCACTGCCTCCGTTTTGTGCTCGGCGACTGCTAACCCGTTGTCTGTGAGCCAGCACATAAGGGTGTCTATCGAGAGGCTGCATCTATCCGTGATCTCATCGAGGGTTTTCGCTACCGTTACCAGCGCTATGTCGTCCGCAAATCCCACAACTGTGCATCCTTCGGGTAGTACCTGCCTCAGGATCCCGTCGTACATGACGTTCCACAGTATCGGGCCCAGGACTGAGCCTTGAGGTACTCCTCCTGTCACCAGGTACTCGTGCTCTCCGGCATCAGAGGAATATGTGAGCACTCTGTCCTTGAAGTAGTCCGCTACGAGCTCGATCAGGTAGTTCGAGATTCCCATGCGCTGAAGTGCCTGCAGGACAAGGTTCCAGTTGGCAGAGTTGAAGGCATTCTTGACGTCCAGGGTGCAGACGAGGCAGTACTCTTTTGAGCCACCTAGCCACCTTTCTCCTTCGATTGCGTTAGCAGCCAGTTGGGTGACCGTTTGGATCGCGTCAATAGTGCTTCTTTTTCTCCGGAAGCCAAACTGGTGGTCCGATAAAGCTCTGAGTTGGTCGAGTTCTTTTTCGAGGTGGGTGCAGATTATGCGCTCGAATATTTTCCCCGTTGTATTCAGCATACATAGGGGTCTGTACGAGGATGCGTCGTCGTTCAACTTGCCCGGTTTTGGGATAAGCACCAACCTTTGTCGCTTCCAACCTATGGGGAAGGTTCGTTGGGTGAGACACATGTTGTACATCTCCGTGAATATACCAGGGAAGTTTGCCACCAATGTGTGCAGTGCAGCATTGGGAATGCCGTCGGGGCCAGGGGCTTTTTCGACTTTGGTTTTCGTTAGCGCAGCCAGGACTTCGGCTTCGCTGGTGAGAACAGTATCGCCTTCCCCGGTAGCTTGCCAGGTAAGGGGCGGCTGGGTGGGGAACAGGGTGGACACTATTTGGCCAAGCTGTACGTGGCCGGTAGGGGTCGGCTGTCTGTTGAGCTTACCCATGACCATCCTGTATGCTGACCCGAATGGCTCTGCATCCGCCGCTTCGCACAGCTCCTGGAAGCATCTGGCCTTGCTAACTTTAATCGCGTTCTTCAGCACCTTTCTCTTAGCTCTGTAGGTTGTTTCCCTTAGCTCCTGGCTTCCGCGTCCTCTGCTTCTCTGACACCTGCGCCGGGCCGCTAGGCAGTCTCTCCTCGCGCTCCCTATTTCGTCATTCCACCATGGTACTGGTCTTCGCCCGTTACCACCTTTCGTGGCCTTCTCCATAGATGCGTCGCACGCCTCCTTCACTCTCTCGGCTATGTTCCTCGCGCATGTGTTAGCGTCTCCTGTAACGCAGACGCCTTCCATGTGTGCTAGGAGGGACACTGTGTTCAGGGTATGCGCTTTGTATGTCGTTTGGCGGCTGCTTGGGGCGGTCAGTCTGGGGCTTGTCTGGGTGATGATCAGGGCGTGGTCGCTGTGGGTGTATATGTCTGACACCCTCCATACACAGTTGCGTGCCAGTTCAGGGCTAGCGAAGGTCAGGTCGATGATTGACTCCCGACCTGACTTGCTGAAGGTTGGTCTATTACCTTCATTGAGTAGGCATACGTTTAACGAAGCCACTGCCTCAAGGAGGATGGTTCCCCGCTGCGTCGTACTAGCGCTGCCCCATGTTGTGGACCATGCGTTGAAATCACCTGCGATGAGGATAGGGGACCTACCGCGTGCGTCATCAGCGATCTCCTGCATTATTGTTCTGAATTCGCTAATGTGTGCGCTCGGGGCTATGTAGCAGCTGTAGAATGTGATGCCTTTGATCTTCGCTCTGGTGTATCCCGTCCTGGAAGCCCTTTGCGATAGGTGTCCAGGGGGCTGCCCGCAGCTCCATATTGCTGCTCTGCCGTCCGAACTGCGTTGCCATACGCCTTCGTGCTTGTCCTTGTAGGGCTCGCTGAGTATTGCCACCTCAGCCTGCTGCTCGTTGACCGTCTGTGCTAGCAAGTCCTGCGCCGCTCTGCAGTGGTTAAGGTTCAGCTGTAGGACCTTAACCATTCAATTTATCGTGCATGGCTCTCCGGTATTCAGGGCACGCACTGCTGAGGGTCGAGTGTTCGGCCTCTCCTCCAGATTTTCCGCTTCTTGTGCAGATGATGCATTTTGGTTTGCCCTGGGTACAAGTTTTATACTTGTGGCCATCCTTGCCACATCTGAAGCAGGATTGCTGCGTGTTTTTGGCTGTTGCCTCTGACGCTGGACATCTGGCTGACATGTGGCCTAATCCCATGCATTTGTAGCAGACTACCCATCCAACCCTGATTTTCCCCTTGTCGAGGATCCGCTGCGCATGCTCAGGTCTGAGGTGGACCGTCGCCGTTTGGGTTCCGCCATACGCCTTCCGCATCCTAGGTGCAGCGCCCGCCGGGATGTCGCATTCCTCCTCAGCGTAGACTGCCTGTAGAACCTCCTCGCAGGTGGTCATTAGGTCTAGGTCGCGGATTTCCACTTGCACCGTGTCTTCCAGCATAGCCACTTCGGCTTTGCCGCTGAAGGCCGACTTGATGGCAGTATGCAGTTTCTGCGTGGCTGGGTCTGAGGGTTTCTGCATCTTGAGTAGCAGACTCCCATTGGCTGTCCTGCGTATGCCTTGCACCCCATCCTTGAGCCCCTGAAGGGTAGGCTCGGCTTTGACCAGCTTGAGCATGTCTGCGTACGTTCCTTCGCTGCATTTGATTAGGATAGCGTCAGAGCGCTGATTCCTGCGCTTCTCGGTGCGGCTCACGTAGTCTTTGCCTTCCCCAATACTCGCTGCAGTCTCGTGGGGCTTTTTGGTTTTACGTATCACCTGCTGCCAGGGCGGGTTTCTTGGCGGGTCCCTGCCTGGGTTCCCCGCGCCAGTATGCGTTCGCTCTATGCCTTCTTGTCGTGGGGCAACGAGCGATGGTGTTGTCTGCTGGGTTGCGCTGGCGGTCTGACCCCTGGCTCGGGGTTCATCCAGCGTCGCACTGATCTCGCTTTGCAGCTTCTTCATTGCATGCAATGAGTCGATCGTGGCCTGTGTGACATGGCGGACTACCTTCTTGTTGTTGCTTTTTGTGTCCGTGAACTTCGCGATCATCTCATCGAGCATCTTGCCCAGCTCATCGGTGAGAGCTGCGGCGCTTTTCTGCACCCGCTGCCTCTTGTGGGCTCCATCGCTCGCCTCTACAGGGCTGGTTGGTTCCCGACTTCTCTTCGGGGTGGTTTGTTCATCCTCGTTACTGCCGAAGTTGAACACAGGCCCGGTCACTTTGGGAGGCGCTGACACTGGGTGGGCATCGGGAGCCTGCTCCATCCCCGTTGGCGACCGCTGCACCTTCTGTTTCATCATCTGGAACTTCTTTAGCAGCTCTTCTTCTGCCCTGGCAACTGCAAGAGCCTGGGTTTCTCCCTATCCATCGCCTGCACTAGTCGGAGGTCCCTCGGTGAGCCGGGATTTCCCCCGGTTGCTGCCTGATGGGAGCTATACCGCTCCGACTCGGTTCCCAGAGCCCCGTTTGCGCTGGCGCCGCTATCGCGGTGGGGTTGGAAGTTGGCCGGTAACTTGGCTTTTTGCGCATCCACCCCTATAGGCAGTGGCGAAGGTGGTTTTATTTTATTTGAAATTCCCGGGCAACCGGCTTCGTAGGAGCTCGCCGCTTAGCAGCTGTATAGCTCAGCGGGGAAAGCTCAGGAAAGCTCAGCTGATCGATGTTGTTTGTTTGTGCCGGAAAAACCGCGCGTGTGCGGCTTGTGGAAGCTGTGAGCAGAACCAAGTATATGTGGCGCTCTGGAGTGGAGTGTTGCTGTGTGGGTGCGGGAGAGTGAGGATCCCCCCCTTCTGTCCACCAAGATTGGCCACCCTTTGCAACCGTAGCAGTGTGGTTTGTTGGCTGGGTAGAACCTTCCTCTCGCTTCTGTGGTACGTACCTGCAACCTGAGGTGTCCCGCACTAATCAAACGCACTTTTAGGTATTAAACCCAATTTGCAACGACCAAAAACTCGATATATTGGCGACAGATGTTCAGGTCAACTTCACTGTTCAACTGTGCAACCTGCCCCTCAGGCTTCCTGTGACATGGGTTGTGTGGTGTTTAGCTGCCTCCACAAGGTGTTTTTTGGCTGATTTTGCTGGTGTTGGGGTGGTGTCCACTGACCTCCACGCAGTGCATCGGCTTCTGCTGCCCTTGGACTTAGTGTGGTGGTGACCATTTTTGTACGCTCTTAGAAAGATCCTTAGACTCGGAGTGCAGGACTCCTTAATAATCCTTAAGGTCTTTCTGGGCGAATAACTGAGTGGTCTCACCATCGTCTGGATGTCGATCATGTAGTTCTCGCTACTCGCTGTAGCCCTGCTTCCGTTGCCTGACTTGATCCGCCAGCCACACTTGCCACAACGAACTGATTTGATTGGTCTGCTCGCTATGAGATTGTGTGTTCGTCCCAGATAATTAACATACTAACGCCCTGCTCTGCACCCCTGACTTATAGATTTATCCTTCGCCTACACTAAGCTATTGAATTTTCTTCCCTCTCCATCTTTGCATACTCTATACTTTCCCTGTTGGCCCCATTTCCTAACAACCTGTTCCAAGTCCGCTGAGATGCAGGAGGTCTATTTCAACGAGGCATCTTTTACATATTTTAATATATACCGAATGGATAATTTTGATAGGAAATATAATTAATATATGTAAACATATTTAAATGAGATCAATTAGTTCATAGATGAATTAATAGAATTTTAGATTCCAAAAACTTTTTGAATCCAAAAAACTAAATTTCCTAATTCACTATCAGAATGTTCTTAGTAAGCTCTTTACGCTTTAGAAAAACAGTTTAATTTTTGAAGCCAATGTTATCGTATTCACTGAGACCTGGCTTAACCCATCCGTACACTATATTGAAATTTTGTCTAATAACTTTTTTGTTTATCGGAATGATCGTCAGACCCGTCGAGGCGGAGGCGTTCTTATCGGAGTCAAATCCAATTTAACTTCTGAGATTGTTGATATTTCTGAATCATCATTGAGTTTTTTACCGTAAAATTATCTTTCCCTAAAAGTAACATTTTTCTTACCTGCTCCTACATATCCCCGGAGTCTGAATTTAACGTTTATCTATTTCACCTGTCCGCCATAAATTCTATCTGCTTGTTGCTTGTTGAAACTGACCAACATATTGTGCTCGGTGACTTTAATCTTGCCAATATTTCTTGGTTGGAGAGTAAGGACTCATTGGCAATAGTTCCTAGGATGCAACATGATTTTATTGATGGTTGTTGAACTATCTTTGCACCAAGTTAACACGATGAAGATTGTTATCATCCTACCCTTCAGCTCTGTATTAATGACTATTTTAATAGCCCTAGGAATTCTAAAAATGTTGTGAGGAGTTGAATAACTCCCCACAAATAGAAGCAGCAGCAGATGGCCGGCCGCTTACCAGATACGCGGCGAATTCGCGTAGTAACGGCGCGGCGAGGAGATCGAGAGAGTTCGGAGACCAACGAAGGAGAGCGAGAGAGTTTGGAGACCAATGAAGGAGATCGAGAGAGTTTGGAGACCAACGAAGGAGAGCGAGAGAGTTTGGAGACCAATGAAGGAGAGCGAGAGAGATTGGAGACCAAGGATGGAGATCGAGAGAGAATGGAGAGTTCGCGGGCAGAGCAAGAGTGCAGTATGCAAAAGGGGATAACGGAACTCCACCGGACTTTGGACTCTCCCGTGAACTTTGGACCGGGAGAGGAAGTGCCACATCGCGGCAGTGGAGCGGCACACAGGCGTGCCACAAGCGGCCCGGGAATCAGCGGGACTGCAGCAGTGGGCGGAGCATCGATTGAAAGCGGTACGTGAAGGAGAAGGGGGTCATCCAGGAGGCACGGACTTTGGACCCAGAGTGGAGAGATCCAGCGGGCCGTGCGCAAAAGGGAAATAACGGTGCTTGGAGGCCCTTTATAAGGCCGCAGAGCGCTGGCAGCTGGATCAGTCGATCACGAGGAGTCAAACCTTCAAGATCAATTAAAGAACCAAATAAACAGTCAGTCAAGCAAATAATCTACGAGGGAGCTACAACCAAGCGAGTCGTCGGAAGCAGCGCCGTGGGAAGCATACAAGGAGCAAGATCGCCACGTCGAGACGTTCGGGATTAGGACATCAGGAATCTCCGAATTGAGACACAGGTGGCTGAGTTCTGAAAGGCATCACGCGGCTAAGTCAAGGCGTTTGTTTTCTAACTTTGTCACGACCACACCCTGGCGAGTCGCCCGGCGGGTCTGTCAGAGACAAGCAAAAGAGTCCTACGACGAAGAGCCGTCAGCTTGGGGAGGAAAGTTGTCTGCGACCCAGCGTACCTTGCCCGACCAAGCAGGACCTGGCGTGACGGACGAGCGGTAGATCGATTTGCGGTTTCAAGAGGCGGCAGCCTGGAGAGCCCTGCGATTACCGGCGAAGTTCCCGAGCAGCGACCGCCCAGCTCCCCGAGCGCCAGAACAACGAGATACTGGTCAGAAGACAGCGCAGAGGACATCGACAGCGACGCCAGCAGACATTTCCGGCAGCCACGTTACCATCGCCGCGCGGAGCTCATTGGGGAGCGCAGGAGCGTCGCGGACGTCACGCATTAAGGTGAAGCCGGGTGGAACGTTCGTCCGCGCTAGGCGTAAAGCGAAGTGAACCGCTAGACAGCCTCCGGGCGGCAGCCTTGACTGTCAGCGCGAACTGAGCAAGAACCTAGCGGGACCGTCCGGGACAGAGCAAGGGACAGGTATTGCCTCGAAAGGCGTCAGCCTGGAGAGCAAGGCTTGTTCACCCTAGTCTGAGAACGGTGACGCTTCCCTAAGCCCACAAGGCCGAACTCTCTGCGGGTCTAAGGCGCAACAAGCGACCCCGAGGCAACGCGTCGGCAAGCAAGCAGAGGCGGCCACTATGAGCGTCCCGAGACCCAGGATCCAGAGGAGGACGAGTCAACGCGTCGAGGAGTCAGAAAGAGGAGCGCCAGCAGCCGGCGGAACCAGAGCCAAGAGATACCGAAGCCAGCCCAGCCACACACCCGCTGTACTAATACCACGAGAATAAATCCCACTGTTACCATTTGAACACTTTGTTTTCTCACTGATCTACGGGCAATCACGTCATATAAATTTGGTGGGACGAACGCACAATCTTCTGAGCTGGCCGCACGAGTCTCGTAGCGAGCAGACATACAAAATCAGTTCGTTACATCTGGCGCCCAACGTGATTGTCCCAACAGTGAGAACAACACAGTAAAAATGGGAAAGAAGTGGATTTACCGCCTCAAGAAGGAAGACTTCGCCCATGTCGCACAGAGGCTCAATGTCGCCCTGGAGGGCAGGCTAGACGACATGAGGAAGGCACTATCGGAATACTACTCCGAAACAGAGAATGATCCACAACTCGTCGACATCTGGGCCGAGCTGGAGGCAACATACTACGACAGAGCCGGCCCAAGCATTACGCTATCGAACGCTGAAGGGGACAACTTGGTGGCAAGCCTGAGCATTGACAACATGCAAAAAGAGGCCCACAGGAGAGAATCAAGCCAAGAAAAGAAAGCAGCAGCGCTAACCCCGAGACCAAGCCAGTCGGACTATGCAAAGGTCGCTAAACAGGTCCGTGAATGGTCGTTCAGGTTCGACGGGGCGGAAAAACCATTCGAATTCCTGGAGCAAGTATATGATCCCTCGAGCAATGCCGGAGTTGCTAAAAGGAAGGGCTTTGAAATGGTTCATCGCCAACAATAAGCAGTGGAGAACTTGGGCAGAATTCATTGAAAGTTTCCACACATATTTCCTGCCAAGAGATTTCTTCACCAGGCTGGCGGACCAGGTCCGGCAAAGGAAGCAAGGCTTCAGCGAGTCGTTCAAGGAGTACATGATCGACATGCAGACGATGGTGAGGCCACTTAATTACTCCGCTAAAGAGACCCTAAGGATCATCAAGGAAAACTGCACCCCTAGTCTAAGGATCTTCCTAAGGGCATACAAAGTGTCGGACCTGGACACGCTGATGATATTAGCAGACGAGTACGAAGAACTTGAAAAGGAACGGGAAGTTTTCGCACAGGAGAACAAGTTCTCAAGGACCAAGTCGGCGTCACCAACACAGGTGACATGCAGAAGATGCGAGGAGACAGATAACCAGGACATACGAGGAAACGACCAATGGTCACCACCACACCAAGCCAGACGACAGCAGGCAACAGACGCACCACGCGGAGGTCATGGGACACCACCCCCACAGCAACAGAGACAGCCAAACAATACCTTGCGGAGGCCGCCAAGCAACACACAGAGGCCACAAGATGCCACCCATATCACAGACCCGCAGGAGGCCTGTCGGAAATGCGGTGGGAACGGACACTGGGCTAGAGGATGTCGTAACCAGCGGCTGCTGTTTTGCTGGATATGCGGCAAGGTGGGTGTTAGGAGCGTCGATTGCTGCCAACGATCGGGAAATGGCCAGCGATCTCAGCCGCAGAGAGGCGAGCGGGGATCGCACAATGCCACCTCTCCAAACTAACGGGCGAGCTAATCGAGGAGGAGCAGCAGTTGTCCGCAGCTGTGATGATTGGTGGGAAAAGCTACAAAGCCACAATCGACACCGGAGCAACGGCAAGCTTCGTTAGCGAAGAATTGGCGGACAATATTGCTGCTCTAGGAAAGATTACCAGGACGAGACGGCAAGTTAGGTTGGCAGATGGAAGGTGCGGCGGAATTAATGCGCAGCTCGAGGTGGAGGTCAAATTCGGCAACAAACAAGTGACCATGAGCCTTTTGATTTTACCCGGGGTAGTGGATCCATTAGTGTTGGGATGGAACTTCCTGAAACAAGTCGGAACCGAGATAAGGTGTGCTGGACACGAAATAATAATACCAGCCAGGAACCGACACAATGGATGGCTCGAGGAGAAGCTATCAGTAGCAGTCGTTCAACAAGTAAACGAGTTGGACGATACTACAGCGTTCCTTGAAACAGAGCTGGCAGACTTCAGCACAATGTCGGGAACATCGAATATGGCAGAACACCAGATCAAAATGAGGGACGACAAGCCAAACAAGCAGAGATACTACCCAAAGAACCCAAAAATTCAAGGGGAAATCAACGCAAAGGTGGACGAGCTTCTCCAAATGGGGTTCATAGAGCATTCAAAAAGCCCATACAGCTCCCCCATCGTGATGGTGAAAAAGAAGACAGGCAAGTGGAGACTGTGTGTCGACTTCAGGCAGATCAACGCGAAGTCAGTGAAGGATGCCTACCCAATGCCCCGCATAAACTACATCCTAGATCAACTAAGAGAAGCGCGGTACATCAGCAGTTTGGACCTGAAGGATGGATACTGGCAGATCCCACTGGAAGAAAGTAGCAGGCAATATACAGCATTTACGGTACCAGGCAAAGGTCTGTTTCAGTGGAGGGTAAGGCCGTTCGGACTTCACTCGGCGTCGGCAACGTTTCAGCGAGTCTTGGACCAAGTAATTGGCCCCGAGATGTCACCTCACGCATTCGCTTACCAGGATGACATAATAGTGATCGGTCGCACTCTGGAAGAACACAAAAGAAACCTGAGGGCAGTGTTCCGGCGTCTAAAGGAGGCAAATCTGAGGCTGAATCCAGAAAAATGCCAATTCTTCAAAAAGGAGCTGCTGTACCTGGGTCATCGAGTGACTAGCGAGGGAATAGGAACAGATCCAGAAAAAATAGCCGCCATCGCCGAACTAGAACCGCCATCGACTGTCAAAGAGCTCCGGCAATACCTAGGAGTAGCGTCGTGGTACCGCCGGCTTGTACCAGATTTTTCCAGAATCGTCAAACCCATGAACGACCTGCTGCGCAAGGGCAGTAAGTGGGAGTGGACACCAGAGCACCAGATGGCGTTTGAGGAGGTTAAGGCAAGACTCGTGGCAGATCCAGTGCTAGCATGCCCGGACTTCAGTAGAACTTTCATCCTGCAAACAGACGCCAGCGACTACGGCATCGGAGCGATACTGACCCAGGACACCGAAAAGGGCGAAAGAGTAATCTCCTACTCGAGCCGAACACTGAACGGCGCGGAAAAGAACTACTCGACAACGGAGAAGGAGTGCTTGGCGATCGTCTGGGCGATCCGGAAGCTCAGTCCATATCTGGAAGGTTACCACTTTAAAATAGTAACCGACCACATGGCCCTGAAGTGGCTCAACAGCATCGAAAGCCCTTCAGGAAGGATCGCCAGATGGGCCCTAGAGCTACAACAGTACGACTTTGAGATAGCGTACAGAAAGGGCCAGCTAAACGTGGTGGCCGACGCATTATCAAGACAACCACTACCAGAGACGCTACGAGGAGTAAAAGAGGCATCGGCAACAATAACCTCAGGAGAGTGCAGCTGGATGAAGGACATGGGCGAAAAGATAAGGACCCAACCGCAGAAGTACCCGGACTATGTTATGGATGGTGAGACACTGTACAGAAACATACCTCACCGAGCAGGCAGTGAAGACGTCGCGTCATGGAAGATGTGCGTCCCGAAGTCGCTACGAGAAACAGTGTTGAGGGAAAACCACGACGCACCGTCCGCGGGACACGTAGGAAGCCGAAGGACAATTGCACGGTTGGCAGCCCGATACTACTGGCCAGGCATGCATAGAGACGCCTGAGCCCACGTACGAAAATGCGAGATTTGCATGCGGTTTAAGCCCAATTAGATGCAGGCGGCTGGGAAGATGTTGACCCAAGTGCCGGAGGAACCATGGGCCACGGTATGTGCAGACTTCGTTGGACCCCTACCAAGATCTAAGCACGGGAACCAAATGCTGCTGGTCATGATAGACAGGTTTTCGAAATGGACGGAATTGGTGCCCCTACGCAGTGCGACGGCAGAGTCGCTCAAGAAGGCGTTTAGGGAGCGCATAATCGCAAGGTACGGGGTCCCGAAGGTGGTCATAACGGACAATGGAGTACAGTTTGCAAGCCGCATATTTAAAAATTTCCTGGCTGAGATGGGTATCAGTCAACAATTCACCGCGCCATACACACCACAAGAGAATCCAACCGAACGAGCACACAGAACGGTCAAGACCATGATTGCGCAGTTCGCAGGGCAGGACCAGAGAAACTGGGACGAGAAGTGGCCGGAGATTATGCTAGCAGTGAACACGAGCACATCGGAATCCACCGGCCATACACCGGCGTTTCTTACCCAGGGAAGGGAACCACGTCTACCCAGCAGCCTATACGATAAGGAAACCCTAGGAACTGGACGAGCTACGGAGACCCCTGAGGAAAATGCCAACAAACTAAGAGAGGTATTCGAGATCGTGCGGCGAAATATGGAAAAGGCGTCCCAGGACCAAGCCAGACACTACAATCTGAGAAGGAGACAATGGTCACCAGCGGTGGGCGATATAGTGTGGGCCAAGGAACATCACCTGTCCAAAGCGGCTGAAGGATTCGCTGCAAAACTAGCCCCGAAGTACGATGGCCCTTACCAGGTGGTAGATTTCGTCTCTCCAGTGATCTGCAAAATTCGCCACACACAGTCGAAGAAAGAAAGGACAGTTCACGTTGGCGAGCTCAAGCAACAACAAAACGAGCAGACAGCAGAAACGTCAGGTACGAGGCGACAGGATTAGGCGTCAGGCCGAAGCGAGAGTCATCAATACGCCACACGGAAAGGACAATCAGCGTAGCACAAGGACATGGATAAGGATTTCACGTTGATCCAGACTGCGAGGCTACAGGATTATGCGTCAGGCCTAAGCAAGAGTCATCCACAAGCCACGCAGAAAGATCAACCATAAGGATAGGTCGCAAGGACATGGATAAGGATTTCACGTTGATCCAGACTGCGAGGCTACAGGATTATGCGTCAGGCCTAAGCGAGAGTCATCCACAAGCCACGCAGAAAGATCAACCATAAGGATAGGTCGCAAGGACATGGATAAGGAATTCACATTGATCCAGTCTGCGAGGCCACAGGATTATGCGTCAGGCCTAAGCGAGAGTCATCCACACGCCACGCAGAAAGGACACTTACGAGGACGACACAAAGACACGAGTAACGATAAGGGATCCACCCGCAAGGCAGCAGGATTCAGCGTCGGGCAGTTGCCAGAGTCATCCGCGATCACGCCAGGCAGAAGGGACACTTACAAAACATCATAAGGATACGGGTAACATGTAGGGGTCCAACCGCAAGGCATCAGGATTCAGCGTCGGGCAGTGGCCAGAGTCATCCGCGTTTACGCCAGGCAGAAGGGACACTTACAAAACATCATAAGGATACGGGTAACATGTAGGGATCCAACCGCAAGGCATCAGGATTCAGCGTCGGGCAGTGGCCAGAGTCATCCGCGTTTACGCCAGGCAGAAGGAACACTTACAAAACATCATAAGGATACGGGTAACATATAGGGATCCACCCGCGATGGCAACAGGATTCAGCGTCGGGCAGTTGCCAGAGTCATCCGGGTTTAGGCCAAGCGGGAAGAACACGGACAAGGTCGACAAAAATAGTAAAGAAAGCACATCACGTACCCAAAGGACACCCGAAGGATACCCTAAGTGTGCCCGAAATATACCCGAAGGACACCCCAACAACACCTCTAAAGGATACCCAAAGGACACCAAAGGGATACCCTAAGAGTGCCCGAACTATACCCGAAGGATGCCCTAAGTGTGCCCAAAGGATACCCTAAGTGTGCCCAAACTATACCCGAAGGATACCCTAAGTGTTCCCAAACTATACCCGAAGGACGCCCCAACAATACCTCTAAGTGTACCCAAAGGACACCCGAAGGATACCCTAGGGATAGCCCAACGATACCCCAAGGATACCTAAGGATACCCCAATAGGACTCGAAAGACACCTCAAGGATACCCCAATAATAACCCAAGGACACCAAGGATACCAACCAGGAACGCCCCGAAGCAAGGTGTAGGCCCAAGGACAACTTCCAAGAATACTCACCAAAGGTGATCAAGTTAATTACGGAACCGGGAGGTACAACGCACCGCAGCATCCAGAGTGCCACGGTGATCTGAGGGAATACAACATGTGGTTTACGAAGAAAGGGGGAAGACGGTACAGCAAAGAGAGCTGTACCGTAAGAGAGCGAGCGCCCCAAAGAAAGGACACAACGGTATCGGGCAAAAGGAAGGCGCGCAACCGAGGTTTCATGTATGGGGAGCCTGGCGACGGTCGAGCACTAAAATTCAGAACACCATCATGAGCACACGCGTCACCAGAGCCGAAGCACGCAGGAGGATGGCGGCCCTCCAGGAACCTCGCCCGGGGCAAGGATGGTCGGAGACCCGGCCTACCCGAGCTCCGCGGCGGGCCCTGGAGCGGACCCGAGACGAGGACTCCGCACCGGAACCCGCGGTGAGCTCCGACAGCGACGTCGAGGTGATCGGCGATCCCGCCGTCGAGGAGAGAGAGTGGCGACTCCGGAAGGCGGCGGCGGGCGGTCGGATACCGCGCGGGACGACGGACGTCGGAGGAGAGGAACTCCCGAGGAGCCACTCGGAGGCGGTCTGTCGGGCCACCGAGGAGTCTCAGAAGCGGTTCCGAGACCGGGAGCCGTCGGACGAGGAGCAGCAACGGTCGACGGAGGAGGAGGCGAGATGGCAGGCGCGGCTCCGGCAGGACCACGAGGCGGCGGCGGCGCGGTGGCATGCCCGCTTGCGAGAGGCGGAGGAAGAAGAGCGACGGCTGTGGGAGGCACCGGTGGAGGACGCGTGGGAGGTGCCACTCACCCCCAGATACGCGGCCGAGGAACCCAGTCCGAGGGACGAGGACGAGGACGAACCACGCGCGCCATCCCCTCCGCGGTGGTTACCCGAGGTGCCACCCACTCCCCGCTACGAGGGGGAGTGGCTCACGGACGGCGCTCGAGACGGCGACGATGGAGCACCGTTGGCCACGCCGCCGTGGAGGCCGGCCCGGCCACCCACGCCGCGATACACGGAGCCACGACGACCGGAGGAGCAGACGCCGAGCGAGGAGTCGACCGCGCAGCCGATGCCGCAAACGCAGGAGGAGGACGTCCACCAGGCAAGGGCGGAGGAGCCGTCGGTGGTGCAGGTGGTGCAGCAGACGGTGACATGGACGTGGCCCGAGGGGCCCGCCACAGGACCGACGAAGGAGGTGCCCAGGCTATGGGAGGAGGGGGCACCCAAGTTGAACCCTCGGGACCCCCGGACGAGGAGCCGACAGGATGCGTGGGTCCCGCCGACACCAAGCACGGGCCCGCCAACACCGGCGACGACGGCAGCGACGGGGGAGGCGGAGTCGCTGGAGAAGGGACCGTGGGTGTGGCCCGAGCCACCGGCCATCCAAAGACCGACGTTGCAGCGTCAAGTCTCGAACCCCGGATCGACGCGCCCACGGCCGCAGTTCATGCGGCAAGTTTCGGCCCCGGAGGAAGGCGGTTGGCGCGAGGTCGCCAGGAGCGAGTGGCCGGTGGGTATTGAGGAAGCACTCGCGGTCGCGACGGCACGGCGGAAGGGCGGCAGGCGGTGCGTCCAGGTCTGCGAAGGCGGGAGGAGGTACCGGGTGAGGCTCGGAGTCGCGGGCATCCGGGTTTTCGCACAATAAATAAATAAAAAAAAAAAAAAAATCACAAAAAACAACACAAGGGTTTTCCAAAGCAACAAGAGAAGGGGTACGGGGCCATGAGTTTGATTGGGGTGGCTGGAAGAAGAACGGGGCATGCATGGGCCACTCCAGCAACCTGTAAGTCAAATGGTCTTAGTCCAGGAAGAAGAAATGAACGTCAATTACTTACCTGCTGTCCCGGTTGCAAAGTGAATGCGAAGTCCTCTCCGCACCCGCTCTCGAGAGCTGCCAATATGGAGTCCGATGCAGCCGATAGAGGACGAGTGAAGGGCGAGAGAGGACGAAAGGAGAGAGAAGGATAAGATGAGAAGGAGTAGAGGAAATGTAAAAGGAACTTACCCATGAAAAATTGCAAAATCACCACGAGCCAGGGAAGGGGCGCCTCGATAGGCGATCGATTGGCACTGGACGATAGTGCGATCGATGGGCACACGACAATGGAAATATCGGCCAAGGTGGAAATATCGCAAACGAGCAGGTGGCAACGCCGCACCGTCGGTATCGATATGCGAATAAATATCGATCACGCACGAATGGTGTGACCAGGCGGAGGAAACATGGAAAGGAGTGAGACGCAGCAATGAGCAGCGAGCTGGGGATCGATAGCCCAGGAGTATCGATGTCCCAGTGGGAACACAGGAAATATCGGCGCGGGAGATTTAAAGTTGCTACGAGGCGGATGACCCCGCTGTAGAAACTCAAGGGAGTTAAGAGCGTCGAGGGAGCATCGAGGGAGCAACGAGGGAGCGCCGCGGGAATCACAAGGACTCAAAGGCTAGGATAAGCAAGGAAACGCCGGAGAGTAGGAACCAGTCTTAAATGTTTCCCGAAGTAAGGGGGGAATGTGAGGAGTTGAATAACTCCCCACAAATAGAAGCAGCAGCAGATGGCCGGCCGCTTACCAGATACGCGGCGAATTCACGTAGTAACGGCGCGGCGAGGAGATCAAGAGAGTTCGGAGACCAACGAAGGAGAGCGAGAGAGTTTGGAGACCAATGAAGGAGATCGAGAGAGTTTGGAGACCAACGAAGGAGAGCGAGAGAGTTTGGAGACCAATGAAGGAGAGCGAGAGAGATTGGAGACCAAGGATGGAGATCGAGAGAGAATGGAGACTTCGCGGGCAGAGCAAGAGTGCCGTATGCAAAAGGGGATAACGGAACTCCACCGGACTTTGGACTCTCCCGTGAGCTTTGGACCGGGAGAGGAAGTGCCACATCTCGGCAGTGGAGCGGCACACAGGCGTGCCACAAGCGGCCCGGGAATCAGCGGGACTGCAGCAGTGGGCGGAGCATCGATTGAAAGCGGTACGTGAAGGAGAAGGGGGTCATCCAGGAGGCACGGACTTTGGACCCAGAGTGGAGAGATCCAGCGGGCCGTGCGCAAAAGGGAAATAACGGTGCTTGGAGGCCCTATATAAGGCCGCAGAGCGCTGGCAGCTGGATCAGTCGATCACGAGGAGTCAAACCTTCAAGATCAATTAAAGTACCAAATAAACAGTCAGTCAAGCAAATAATCTACGAGGGAGCTACAACCAAGCGAGTCGTCGGAAGCAGCGCCGTGGGAAGCATACAAGGAGCAAGATCGCCACGTCGAGACGTTCGGGATTAGGACATCAGGAATCTCCGAATTGAGACACAGGTGGCTGAGTTCTGAAAGGCATCACGCGGCTAAGTCAAGGCGTTTGTTTTCTAACTTTGTCACGACCACACCCTGGCGAGTCGCCCGGCGGGTCTGTCAGAGACAAGCAAAAGAGTCCTACGACGAAGAGCCGTCAGCTTGGGGAGGAAAGTTGTCTGCGACCCAGCGTACCTTGCCCGACCAAGCAGGACCTGGCGTGACGGACGAGCGGTAGATCGATTTGCGGTTTCAAGAGGCGGCAGCCTGGAGAGCCATGCGATTACCGGCGAAGTTCCCGAGCAGCGACAGCCCAGCTCCCCGAGCGCCAGAACAACGAGATACTGGTCAGAAGACAGCGCAGAGGACATCGACAGCGACGCCAGCAGACATTTCCGGCAGCCACGTTACCATCGCCGCGCGGAGCTCATTGGGGAGCGCAGGAGCGTCGCGGACGTCACGCATTAGGGTGAAGCCGGGTGGAACGTTCGTCCGCGCTAGGCGTAAAGCGAAGTGAACCGCTAGACAGCCTCCGAGCGGCAGCATTGACTGTCAGCGCGAACTGAGCAAGAACCTAGCGGGACCGTCCGGGACAGAGCAAGGGACAGGTATTGCCTCGAAAGGCGTCAGCCTGGAGAGCAAGGCTTGTTCACCCTAGTCTGAGAACGGTGACGCTTCCCTAAGCCCACAAGGCCGAACTCTCTGCGGGTCTAAGGCGCAACAAGCGACCCCGAGGCAACGCGTCGGCGTCGGAGGACGAGTCAACGCGTCGAGGAGCCAGAAAGAGGAGCGCCAGCAGCCGGCGGAACCAGAGCCAAGAGATACCGAAGCCAGCCCAGCCACACACCCGCTGTACTAATACCACAAGAATAAATCCCACTGTTACCATCTGAACACTTTGTTTTCTCACTGATCTACGGGCAATCACGTCATATAAATTTGGTAGGACGAACGCACAATCTTCTGAGCTGGCCGCACGAATCTCGTAGCGAGCAGACATACAAAATCAGTTCGTTACAATGTACAGCCCAGTTTGTGTTTTAGAAGGACAGATTACGGTAAACTAGTGGAATCTTTATTGGCAGTAAGCTGGTCCTATCTAGTTGGCCTTTCTGTTGATGATGCAGTTGGGTACATTTATGAAGTCCTTCACCGTCTATTTGATAAACATGTCCCTCTTTCCTCCATTAAGAATTCTTACAGCTCTAAACCATGGAGACCCGTCAACTATTTTATCTAAAGAATAACAAAACCAGACCTTTTAAACGGTTCAAAATATCCGGCTTGCAGACAAACTCCACCAAATACAGTTCAGCTAAGGCGAATTTGTCCAGTACAATTCTGACTGTTACAAAAATTACCTGTCTCGTTGTAAGCGTGATTTCAAAAAGTAATCCTAAGCTTTTTTTCTTTTGTCAGTTCTAAACGGAAATCTGCTTCCCTCCTTTTCTTTTTCTCAATAATAATGTAGCATCTGATGATAATAGATATTTCCGACGTATACGAAATGCAATAGTGTTATTAATAAAGATTATCATACCCACTATCTCATTTTAACTCTATCTTCAAGCCAGTGATTGATGTATCCGATGTTCTTCAGAGTCTTGGTACTCTCAAGCTCTCATTTTCACCGGGTCCTCACAGAATACCCAGTTGTATACTCAGAAATTGTTCATCTTATCCTGCTTTTCCCTTAACATAGATATTTAATCAGTCTCTAAGTCAAAGTAGATTTCCTTCCATATGGGAGGAATCCTTTATTGTCCCATTGGGAACAAGTCCGATATCAAATTATCGTGGTATTGCCAAACTCAGTTCTATTCCTAAACTTTTCGAAATAATTATTACCTGTCAGATGCAGCATCATTGCCGGTCTATTATTTCACCTTGTCAACATGGCTTCACTAGATGTCGCTCTACTTCTACATACCTACTTGAATTTACGTCTTTAATTACTAGAGGTTTTCTGTCACATCATCAAACTGATGCGATTTATATCGATATCTCTAAAGCTTTTGATTCAGTGAACCATATGCTTCTTATTTATAAATGCTCAATTTTATGTTTACCTCCCAACCTACTTGAGTGGATGTTTTCCTACCTTTCTAATAGAAACTCCAATGGTCTGTTTTAATAATACAATTTCCAAAGTAATTAATGTTACTTCTGGAGTGCCACAGGGTAGTCAACTGGGACCTTTACTTTTTGGCTTAATGATTAATGATCTACCTTATGTCATACAATCATCAACTGTATTAATGTATGCAGGTGATGTCAAGCTATGTTTTTCCATGTGCTTACCTAATTCATATAATGACCTTCACTTAGAACTTGATGGTGATGTCGACTCTCCTTTCCTTCTTAGTTCCCTCAACTGTAATGTACCCTGTAGAAAAGTTCGTCGTTATCGACCGTTTTCCATGCCAACATGTATATCCAAATATATTGTTTTCCATGCCCGCTATTTCGTTTACTTGCCCAAATCGGTTTAGGGCTCCGCGCGTAACAAGCATTGCTTGTAGTCGTAAGGGCCACTTGTTTGTACTGGCCATAGTGCATCAACGTCCAAGAAATATAACTGCGTAAAACATAAATTTACGGTTTGTTCTTAGCAAAGAAAAATTAATGCAAAGAGTTAATGTAAAATTTATTGCAATTAAAAATTGATAAACGGTTATTTACGTTAAGATGATCGCGTCAAAATTAAACGACAATTCAACGCACTGAGCTTTCTATTCTCTCTAGACCGGCTTTTGTTTCTGGCAGCGCCAAAAAAAGAGACTGAAAAAATAATGTATGTTTGTTAAACATATAGATTCAAGAAAAAACAAGGAAGACCTCTATAGTGAAGTACCTCGACTATCAGATACCCGTTACTCATCTTAAATGACCAAAGGGAAATGGAGGAATGCAAGCAGCAAAGCGAGATTGAAAAGCGCCAACTCCCGCGATCGGAAACGTCTCCTTTACTGCGTTGCAAACTTCTGACTGAAATCATAGTACCCTCTACAAGGGTTTAAAAATAGACTAAAAACCCTAATGTATAATAATGTATGTTTGTTAAACATTCCGTTATGTTCAGCTAGCGATCATCATTTTTTTTGGTGTAGTTAAAGAAAACAAAGCAATTAATATTGTTTCATCAAAGTCAATTATTTGATCAAAGTACAATTAAGTAATTTGCATTTACTTATAATGTTATTTGCTTATAATGTTTATTTAAATATTTAAAACATAATAATATTAACATTTCTAAAAAAAATTCTATTGTGTTTTTACTCAAGGAGTACAAATTATGTAGTAGGATATTGTTGATGAACGCATTACAGGCGTTATTTAATTTTGAATCTTATTCTCCTTTGGTATATGAAATACTAACTTTGCCCCTTTTAATATATTTTGGAGCTTCGTCACATTTTAGATATTTTTTAGGACTTAGTGTTAAGACTACAACTGAAAGCATCGGACACACAAGAAAATGTGACAAACAAGAATGGGACACACAAGAAAATGTGACAAATTTAATCATTTAAATACAGTCCACTCAATTCGGGAAATAAAACGTTTTTATTCTACACCATATCTTTGGTCCTTCTAGCCAAATTAAGTTACTGTTTAACATGGATCAGTTAAAATTTTTGAAGGCAGCTAGAAGTCGTGCGAAGGCAAGCATAACGCGTTTGCTAACGGCGTCTCAAGATCCACGTGCGGGATCAAAATGGGAGCTTGATGAACTACAAGTTTCATTGAAAAGGCTCAACATCGTATGGAAAGAATTCGAGTCCATCAGCGACCAAATGGTCCTTTTTGACGAAGAGGAAGGGTACGTCGATCCAGCCATCGACAACGAAAGGTACGAGGACAAGTACTTACAAACAAGAACATTATTTCGCAACCTCATACGCACCTGTTAAGAATGTCAGGAGAATAAAAGAGAAGGCAACAACTTCAGACAACCTGGCAACCCTGATGAAGCCGCACCATTGGCAGTAGGAGTGGGAAACGAAAACCTAGTTCGTTTTCTGGAACAACAGCAGCAGCTCAACGAGCGTTTGGCTGAGCAACAAGGGCAAACTCGGCAGCAAATGTAATGCATAATGAACTGCCAAAAATCCATATCAAGCTGTTCACTGGCGACTACAAGGAGTGGCCTGCCTTTAAAAACATCTTCGAGAGTACGATCCATAGCAAGCAACATTTAACACTAATACAAAAGTTGCACTACTTGAAAACGTAAATCACTGGAGAAGCAGCTGACTTGATTCGACATATGCCAATAACGGATGCAGCTTACGAGGCTGCTTGGACTTGCCTAATTGACCGGTACAATAGACCACGTCACATTGTTAACACTCTGCTGGAAACATTTGTTAACTTACCTTCGACCGCCAGAGCAGATGTACGCGGCCAAATGCCAAATTGTACGCGGCCTGGATGCAGCAGGGCAAACCAATAGGGACTGCTGGATTATACACTTCATCCTGGCCAAGATCGACGCTGAAACCCTTCGCGAGAGGATCGAAGGAAGCCGGGAACTGGAATCACCGTCTGTGGATGATCTACTCAAGTTTTTGGACCGACGTTGCGAGGAATTTGAGCTCAGAAAAAGTGAGTCAGACATAGACTACAAGGTTGGCCAACAACATGGCAAAGCAAAGCGATCGTCACACGCTTTAACACTTGTGGGAAGTGTAACTCGGAGGAGCACAAGATCTACGCCTGCTCAAAGTTTGGTGAATTGTCAATCGAGCAGAGACGCACATTTGTTAAGGCAAAATCACTGCGCTTTAACGGCCTTAAGCCTAGGCATGTGTCGCGAAAATGTGAATCCAAATTCACATGCAAGTTTTGCCATAATCGTCACCACTCTCTGCTACATGCTGATATTCTTGGTTCACTTCGACACACTCACGAGATGATGAAAGGCACATCCCAAGTGCTCCCGAAGATGCTACGGTCACCATCAGCCATATCGCACAGGCACAAGTGGCTCCCACAGCTGAATCCTTGTGCAACGGATCAACAACGGCAGCACAGCCACAAGGGCTACGTAAAAGTGCATTGCCAACAGCTCTAGTGTTTGTTAAAAACGCAACAGGATCGCACACCACCTGCCTGGTGCTTTTGGACAGTGGTTCGAAACTGTCGTACATCTCCGAGCGGTGCGTAAAGGCACTCGGACTGGCACGCTCACCGTCACGAATCTTGGCGACCGGAATTTCGTCAATCAAGGCTGAGACAACTAGAGGCTGCAGCACACTGGACTTGCAGTCAAGGATCTCAGATCACACAATGAAGGTACGTGCTCACTTACTCAGCAAAATTACCTCCACGTTGGCAAGACACGATATCGCTGCCTCAGCACTCAAGGCATTCGCTGGCTTTGAGCTTGCGGATTCTGACTTTCAGTCGTTGGCGCCAGTTGATATACTCCTGGGCAGCGACTACGTTTGGACCGTGTTCACCGGTCAAAAGATGTTCGACAACCAGGGCAACGTCGTCGCCATTTCGACCATATTTGGATGGGTCATAACATCTATCGTTACTACCGGATGTTCATCTACAACAACAATGCACACGGCTATTGACATTGACGAATCACTACGGCGCTTTGGGAGCTGGAGGATGTCAACCAGAAATTCCATGGGAAACCAGAGGACGATGAATTTGAACAGCACTTTGTGAAGACGCACACTCGGGACTCTAAGGGGCGTTACATCGTCGAACTTCCGTTCAAAAACTCCAAGGAACAGTTTTCGGATACTTTACAGGGAGCGCTAACAAGATTCAGGGGTGTAGAGCTCCGCCTAAAGAAAGACCCCAATCTGCATTCACAGTACGTGCAATTTATGCGTGAGTATCTTCAGTTGGGCCACATGCGAGAACTGTCGCCAGAAGACATTGACAAAAGGCCGAGCTTTTAATTGCCACATCATCCTGTAATTACCCAAAAATTACGGGTCGTATTTGACGGCTCATTCAAGGACACGAATAGACGGTCCTTAAACGAAACTCTGCGCAATGGACCCAGCATTCTTCTCAGCAGATATTGTCAAAATGTATCGACAAATCTGGGTGTCTGCCAACCACTGTGGCTATCAGCGAATTGTTTGGAGAGAAGACGAAACGACCACGGTAACATACAGCACATCCTGCGCACCATTTTTAGCAGTTAGCTCACGACCATCAACATGACTTTCCTACCGCTGCAAAAATCTTGAAGGAGCAGTTTTATGTGGACGACGTACTGACCTGGGCACATACCAAGGAGGAGCTCATTCGCAATCAAAATGAGTTGATCCAGTTGATGAAATGTGCAGGCATGGAACTTGGTAAATGGGTTTCCAATTTATCACGTGTCGCTGACAGATCTCTCGCTACAACTGAAGTACAAGGCACAGGATCCAATTCTACAGCAAAAGTTCTTGGCATCCTACAAAGTTTGCCTCACAAAAAATCCGCACAACACCAAACGCCAAGTGCCGTCAGATGTGGCACAAGTTTTTGACCCGCTGGGTATTCTGTCGCCAGTGGTAGTGCAGTTCAAAATTCTGTTCCAACAAATCTGGCGGACTGCGCCACACGAGGAATGCTTGCTTCGGACCTTCTCCATTTTGACTTATGGTGGATCGGACCTTCATGGCTGCAAGATCCAGAAATGCTTGCGGTAAGGTTGACCTCTAAAAAGTTCTGTTCTTCCCTTTTAGAAAACCATGGCGGAGAAGAAGTGAAGACCACCGCATTAACCGCACAGGAAAGCTGCTCATTGTCACCAATCGAAGCTTTGACTCAACGCGTCTCGTCCTGGACAAAGCTGGTACGCGTTATAGCTTACGTCCTACGCTTAATCCAAAAGACCAAGGCCATTAAATCTGCAACGCTGGCAAACGGAAAGATGCTCACCTTTGAGGAGATTCAGGCTGCTCGCATTCTTTGCCTGCAAGAGGCTCAGAAATGTTTCATGGAAGACCGCAAACTTCTGACGGAAAACAAGCCACTTCGCAGCCGCTCCCAGTTGGTGAAGCTCTCGCCGATTATCTGCAAGGATGGACTTCTTCGAGTTGGTGGACGACTGGACAACTCACAATTACCAGCTGATGTAAAACACCCTATACTGCTTCCGAAGTCGAACCGCATCACAAGAATGATCTTGGAACACGAGCATACGACAAATCTTCATCCAGGAGTTTCTGCACTTTTTGTAATTTTTCGTCAAAGGTACTGGATTTTTGGTGCGCGCAACCTGATAAGAAATCTGGTTCACAACTGCATCAAATGTTTCCGCCAACGTAAACTCACGGAGCACCAATTCATGGCCGATCTACCAGGCATCCGTATAACAGAAGCTTTACCCTTCCAGCACTCCGCCAGAGCAGATGTACGCGGCCAAATGCCAAATTGTACGCGGCCTGGATGCAGCAGGGCAAACCAATAGGGACTGCTGGATTATACACTTCATCCTGGCCAAGATCGACGCTGAAACCCTTCGCGAGAGGATCGAAGGAAGCCGGGAACTGGAATCACCGTCTGTGGATGATCTACTCAAGTTTTTGGACCGACGTTGCGAGGAATTTGAGCTCAGAAAAAGTGAGTCAGACATAGACTACAAGGTTGGCCAACAACATGGCAAAGCAAAGCGATCGTCACACGCTTTAACACTTGTGGGAAGTGTAACTCGGAGGAGCACAAGATCTACGCCTGCTCAAAGTTTGGTGAATTGTCAATCGAGCAGAGACGCACATTTGTTAAGGCAAAATCACTGCGCTTTAACGGCCTTAAGCCTAGGCATGTGTCGCGAAAATGTGAATCCAAATTCACATGCAAGTTTTGCCATAATCGTCACCACTCTCTGCTACATGCTGATATTCTTGGTTCACTTCGACACACTCACGAGATGATGAAAGGCACATCCCAAGTGCTCCCGAAGATGCTACGGTCACCATCAGCCATATCGCACAGGCACAAGTGGCTCCCACAGCTGAATCCTTGTGCAACGGATCAACAACGGCAGCACAGCCACAAGGGCTACGTAAAAGTGCATTGCCAACAGCTCTAGTGTTTGTTAAAAACGCAACAGGATCGCACACCACCTGCCTGGTGCTTTTGGACAGTGGTTCGAAACTGTCGTACATCTCCGAGCGGTGCGTAAAGGCACTCGGACTGGCACGCTCACCGTCACGAATCTTGGCGACCGGAATTTCGTCAATCAAGGCTGAGACAACTAGAGGCTGCAGCACACTGGACTTGCAGTCAAGGATCTCAGATCACACAATGAAGGTACGTGCTCACTTACTCAGCAAAATTACCTCCACGTTGGCAAGACACGATATCGCTGCCTCAGCACTCAAGGCATTCGCTGGCTTTGAGCTTGCGGATTCTGACTTTCAGTCGTTGGCGCCAGTTGATATACTCCTGGGCAGCGACTACGTTTGGACCGTGTTCACCGGTCAAAAGATGTTCGACAACCAGGGCAACGTCGTCGCCATTTCGACCATATTTGGATGGGTCATAACATCTATCGTTACTACCGGATGTTCATCTACAACAACAATGCACACGGCTATTGACATTGACGAATCACTACGGCGCTTTGGGAGCTGGAGGATGTCAACCAGAAATTCCATGGGAAACCAGAGGACGATGAATTTGAACAGCACTTTGTGAAGACGCACACTCGGGACTCTAAGGGGCGTTACATCGTCGAACTTCCGTTCAAAAACTCCAAGGAACAGTTTTCGGATACTTTACAGGGAGCGCTAACAAGATTCAGGGGTGTAGAGCTCCGCCTAAAGAAAGACCCCAATCTGCATTCACAGTACGTGCAATTTATGCGTGAGTATCTTCAGTTGGGCCACATGCGAGAACTGTCGCCAGAAGACATTGACAAAAGGCCGAGCTTTTAATTGCCACATCATCCTGTAATTACCCAAAAATTACGGGTCGTATTTGACGGCTCATTCAAGGACACGAATAGACGGTCCTTAAACGAAACTCTGCGCAATGGACCCAGCATTCTTCTCAGCAGATATTGTCAAAATGTATCGACAAATCTGGGTGTCTGCCAACCACTGTGGCTATCAGCGAATTGTTTGGAGAGAAGACGAAACGACCACGGTAATATACAGCACATCCTGCGCACCATTTTTAGCAGTTAGCTCACGACCATCAACATGACTTTCCTACCGCTGCAAAAATCTTGAAGGAGCAGTTTTATGTGGACGACGTACTGACCTGGGCACATACCAAGGAGGAGCTCATTCGCAATCAAAATGAGTTGATCCAGTTGATGAAATGTGCAGGCATGGAACTTGGTAAATGGGTTTCCAATTTATCACGTGTCGCTGACAGATCTCTCGCTACAACTGAAGTACAAGGCACAGGATCCAATTCTACAGCAAAAGTTCTTGGCATCCTACAAAGTTTGCCTCACAAAAAATCCGCACAACACCAAACGCCAAGTGCTGTCAGATGTGGCACAAGTTTTTGACCCGCTGGGTATTCTGTCGCCAGTGGTAGTGCAGTTCAAAATTCTGTTCCAACAAATCTGGCGGACTGCGCCACACGAGGAATGCTTGCTTCGGACCTTCTCCATTTTGACTTATGGTGGATCGGACCTTCATGGCTGCAAGATCCAGAAATGCTTGCGGTAAGGTTGACCTCTAAAAAGTTCTGTTCTTCCCTTTTAGAAAACCATGGCGGAGAAGAAGTGAAGACCACCGCATTAACCGCACAGGAAAGCTGCTCATTGTCACCAATCGAAGCTTTGACTCAACGCGTCTCGTCCTGGACAAAGCTGGTACGCGTTATAGCTTACGTCCTACGCTTAATCCAAAAGACCAAGGCCATTAAATCTGCAACGCTGGCAAACGGAAAGATGCTCACCTTTGAGGAGATTCAGGCTGCTCGCATTCTTTGCCTGCAAGAGGCTCAGAAATGTTTCATGGAAGACCGCAAACTTCTGACGGAAAACAAGCCACTTCGCAGCCGCTCCCAGTTGGTGAAGCTCTCGCCGATTATCTGCAAGGATGGACTTCTTCGAGTTGGTGGACGACTGGACAACTCACAATTACCAGCTGATGTAAAACACCCTATACTGCTTCCGAAGTCGAACCGCATCACAAGAATGATCTTGGAACACGAGCATACGACAAATCTTCATCCAGGAGTTTCTGCACTTTTTGTAATTTTTCGTCAAAGGTACTGGATTTTTGGTGCGCGCAACCTGATAAGAAATCTGGTTCACAACTGCATCAAATGTTTCCGCCAACGTAAACTCACGGAGCACCAATTCATGGCCGATCTACCAGGCATCCGTATAACAGAAGCTTTACCCTTCCAGCACTCAGGCTGTGACTGCGCTGGTCCATTTATACTGAAGGAAAGGAGAGGGCGCAATCCCCGAATGCCTTGTGACATCAGCCATACATTAGGAACTGGCCACCGATCTTAGCACAGACACATTCCTGGCATGTCTTCGGCGTTTCATGTCCCTTCGAGGAAAATGCTCACAGATCTTCAGCGACAACGGGACGAATTTTGTTGGCGCCAAACGGGCACTAGATGAGATGCAGCAATTTTTATCTTCGCAAGTGCATCAACGCAATCTAGCACAATCGCTGGCCGATGATGGAATCAAATGGAGTTTTATACCTCCCCATTCGCCACATTGGGGAGGGAAGTGGGAGTCATCAGTACGTTCCGTTAAACTACATCTGCGTCGAGTTGTGGGAAAAACTGTTCTTACCTTTGAACAAATGCAAACTCTGATCGCTCAGATCAGTGCAGTGGTGAACTCGCGACCGCTATGCTACACACCTGACACTGACCTCACCTACTTGTCTTCGGCCCACTTTTTAATTGGGCGCCCATTTACAACTGTTCCAGAGGGAGATATATCTCATTTTCAGATTGTACGCCGGGGGGCAGCGGGGTACCGTGCTGGCGCTGGTGGAATGGCGTGGGAGGCGACGGCGGGAAAACGTTCGGCGTCGGCGGGCTGGTTCGAAAGGCTTCGCTGGCTTGCTGCTGGTGCGGTTTGCTGCTGGTGCTGATGAAGCTGTAGGGGAGAAACCACTCGAACGCGTATTTGACCCTTAGTCGGAAATAAATGTGCACAAGAAGTTAAACTGGGTAAAAGTAGGCGGGGGTACGACCGCGGTTTATTGTACTGAACTTCAGAAATCGAACTGACTTAGTCTAAGCTCCGCTCTGCGCTCCAAAGCGCAGCGGAGACTTCATGGCGGGAGCTAGGAACAGCGCAGGAGAGCGGGAGCGCTAGAGAGCGGGAGAGCGGGAGAGCGGGAGAGCGGTAGAGCGGTAGAGCGGTGCAGCTGGTGCAGCTGGATAGCGGGGCCAGTCCAGATTCGCCGGACAGTGGGCCTGAACATTCCGCCCCCCTTGCAATCGCTAGCGTTGCAAAAATAATAACGGGGACGGAACTTCGGCCAGCCGCCTACGCCTCAAGCCTGCGTACAGGCGCCGGAGACGATCCACCCGAACACCGTCTTCTGGGCTACCGGCAGTCCCTCGTCGACCATGTGAAAGCCCGGCTTTATCACCTTCGGGTAGACGTCTGCGCCCAGGATCAATGAGATCGTGGCTGGCCGGTGGAAAACCTCATCCGCGAGCGGTAGCTCCTTAAATTTTTGGACGACGCTCTCACTGAGCGCACGGATGGCCTCGTCGACCCTCGAACGAATCGTCGCCGTGCATATGCTCTCGTCGCCCACGTTCGTTGTCGGCAAACGCAACGCGGCGGCCAGGGATGCATCAATGGAGCTTGTCGGGGTGCACGGATCGATGAGTGCGGCGGTGTCGAACTTCTTCTCTCCGGTCTCGACGATCACCACAGCAGTCGGGAGGACATTAACGCTATGCCGCTGGAGAAGTGCGGCGAGCGACGGAGCTGGTGTCGAGGATGCTGAGCGCGGTGGAGGAGCAGGCGTTTGGCGAGTTGGCGGATCTTGCCGGCGCGAACGCTGCGGAGAAGCGGGCTGTGGCTTGGAGCGGGACTTTTGCTTGGAGCGGGACTTTTGCTTGGAGCCGGACTTTTTCCGGGAACCAAGGTCATGCATGTGCAGCAGCGTGTGATGATCCCGGTTGCACGTTCTGCACCGGTCACCGCTACGACAGCTCCCAGTGGAGTGCTCGTGTGCGAGACAGTTCGCGCAGTACTTGTTAATAAGCACTGCCCGCAGCCGCTTCTCTGCGCTCAGCTTTAGGAACCTCTGACACTTTCGAAGAGGATGGATTCCGCGGCAGACTCGGCATCGGTAGGACTGAGTACCTCGAGTACGTCTGCTATCCAGAGCCTGAGCGCTACGTGGACGGGGAGCCATTTTCCTGTTTAGAGTGTGGATAAGGAAAAAAAACAAACGGCTGATTAACACTGACGTGGAAAATGGCTACGGACTAGGGTGTGTAAGAAACGCGGCTCGTTACGAGGTAGTTTTGGGCGGCTCTCTTGGAAGAAGAACCACCTTGGTCACTGGACGTTTGACAATGCCGCGTGTCGTACGAATGTCGACTACGCGGACATTACCATCGGCTCCCGGAAAAACGGAGTCTATTCTTCCGAGTCGCCACTCATTTGAGGGCAAATTGTCATCCTTAATGACGACCAGATCGCCAACACGCAGATTTTCTGTGGGGACTTGCCACTTGTTGCGCTTGTGGAGCTCCTTAAGGTACTCATCCTTCCATCGAGTGCGGAATTGTTGATGGAGAGACCTTAAGTGCTGCCACCGGTTCAGAATGGACTTGGATTCGCCCTTTACTTCAGGTTCCACTATGGATAGAAGAGGTCCACCAACAAGAAAGTGCCCTGGTGTCAATGCTAAGAGATCAGTTGGATCCTCGGACATGGGAGATAGCGGTCTGGAATTCAGACAAGCTTCGATTCTCGCTAGGAGGGTGGACAGCTCTTCAAAGGTGTACTTCCGCGTAGCGGTGGACTTGTAAAACAAGGTCTTGAAGCTCTTGACACCAGCTTCCCATAGGCCTCCCATGTGGGGTGCCCCCGGAGGAATGAATTGCCAGGTGAGCTGCTGATGACTATAGGCATCGGTCACAGACTCCTTAACGGCTTGCAGGAAGTCTCGGGAAAGCACGGTGGAGGCGCCGACGAAGGTCTTTCCATTGTCGGATTGGACTTGGCGAGGACACCCTCTTCTAGAGACGAAACGAGCGAAAGCGGCCAGAAACTTTTCAGTCGTTAAGTCGGATGTAGGCTCTAGATGGATGGCCTTTGTAGAAAAACAAACGAAAACCAACACATACCCTTTCGTAATGAGACAAGCTCTTCCGGTATAATTTTTTATGTCAAACGGGCCGGCGTAGTCCATCCCTGTGTACGTGAACGGGCGGGAAAAGGACACTCGCTCTTTCGGAAAACTTCCCATCATCTGGACTTGCAATCTCTTTTTGTGGATAACGCAGACCTTGCAGGAGTTAACCACTGCCTTCACCAAGTTCTTTATTCTCGGAACCCAGTATCTGGACCGAGTGAGACGCACCACTAACTGGTTGCCACCATGCAACGTAATGAGATGCGTGAATTTGACCAGAAGCCGCGAGAGTGCACATTCGTACGGCAGGATTATCGGATGTCGTTCATCATACCGCAAACTGTCGGAGGCCGTTACGCGGCCGCATGCCCTGATTACCCCTTTCTTATCTAGAAAGGGGTTCAGGGAGAGAATCGAACTCGCCGCGGGCACAGGACGCTTCTGACTCAAGCAGCGGTATTCTTCAGAAAAATACCTGCGCTGAGTGCAAATCGTCATGAGTTCTTCCGCGGCGGCAACGTCCTGGGCCTCTACACGGACCCCGGAAGGCGGTGATTGTCTTCGACATCGTTGGACAAATCGATGGACATACGCGAGGACCCGCAAAGCTCTATCTAAATTGGAAAAGCGATCTAGAAAATCTTCTGACGGCATAGACGCCACATGGACTTTAACGGCACGCTTTTCGATCTCAGTCACCGGCAGGTCGGTTCCCTGGCTGGGCCACTGATCGCGTGGACGTTGCAGCCAAGTGGGTCCATGCCACCAAAGCGGGTTATCCACCAGCTCTTGAAGGGGAACTCCTCGACTAGCCAAATCAGCTGGATTATGTTCGGATTGAACGTGCGACCAATTGGCCGCCTCAGTGGACTCGGTGATCTTCGTCACCCTGTTGGCAACGAACGTAGTCCAATGGCACGCTGGTTTTGCTAACCATGCTAGCACAATCGTGGAATCGGTCCAACAGTGGAATTTTGAGGTCAGCCTCGGCATATTTGGAAGAATGGCTTCGGCCATCTCGGACAAAAGGAGAGCCCCACATAACTCCAGCCTGGGAAGGGACACCGTTTTGACTGGCGCCACACGCGTCTTGGCCGTGAGCAAGTGCACCATCGTCTTATGGCCCACTTCTACGCGCACATAGATCGCAGCACCGTATGCCTTTTGCGAGGCGTCACAGAATCCGTGATGCTCTACGCGGAACTCTGGACGGAAGGAAACCCATCTGGGTATTCTGACCTGGTCTAGGACCGAATAGCTCTGGAGAAAGCTGTTCCACCTTTGGCACAGCTCAATTGGAAGTTTATCGTCCCAGCCTAGATCCTGAAGCCAAATCTCTTGCATAAAGATTTTGGCACACACAACAAATGGAGCGAGCCAGCCTGCTGGATCAAATAGCTTGGCAATTTGGGAAAGGACTTGTCGTTTCGTGTGGGAGATTTCCGTTGCTAAATCTGGTGGGACGAAAAAGAACTCATCGGACGTCGCCTTCCATCGTACGCCGAGAGTTTTGGCTGTGCTCTCAGTGTCGATCTCGAGGAAGTCGGCTGTCAGAAGATGATCGCTTTGGATATGAGCTAATATTTCTTTGTTGTTGGAGGTCCATTTTCTCAGTGGAAACCCCGCGGAATCTAGAGCACTTTGTAGCTCGCGAACAATGGACTTAGCGTCCTCGGCGGAGTCAGCTCCCGCAAGGACATCGTCTACATACATATTATTTCGAATGACATTGCTCGCTCTTGGATGGCTGAGCTGCACGTCAGTTGCCAACTTTTGCAGGACTCGAATGGCCAGGAATGGCGCGCAATTGACTCCAAAAGTTACCGTCTGTAATTCGAAATCTCGAATGTGCCCCTCGCTGTTGCGGAATAAAATGCGTTGGAACGGGGAATGCTTCGGATCTACCCATATCTGCCGATACATTTTCTCGATATCGGCACTGTAGACGTATCGGAAATATCGCCACTTCAGGATCTGGATAGTTAGATCGGACTGTAAGACTGGGCCAGCATGAAGGATATCATTTAAGCTGACCCCATTCTCTGAAGGGCTGGAGGCATTGAAAACCACACGTAACTTAGTGGTTGTACTTTCCGGCTTGAGCACGGCATGATGCGGAAGGTAATAACTGGCAGAATTATGGGTGGGACGGACCTCTTTCATGTGATTGAGGTCGAGATACTCTTGAATCACGGAGTCGTATTTGGCTTTCAGCTGACAGTCCCTCTTCAGGCGTTGCTCGGTTCTTAGGAACTGCGACAACGCGGAGGATCTGGAGTGACCGAGGGCGGATTTTACGTTTTGAGGATCACGAAACGGAAGACTTACGACATACCTGCCGTTATCGTCTCTCGTAGTCGTTCGGAGAAAATTTTCCTCACAAGCCAAATCGGAAGATTTTGTCACTTTTACTGGCAGATCCTCCACCTCCCAAAATTTGGTGAGAAGCCTATCCAGGGACGTGTCAACTGTGTGGGAGATTCGTGTGGAAAAAACGGAAATCTGATTTTCCCTTGGAGCAGGAACGGGTCCTGTTAGGATCCACCCGAAAATGGTTTCTTGCCCGAGAAGAGAGCCACAAATATTCGGCCGGGTGCCGCTTAGGAGAATGGATGGCAGTATGTCGGCCCCGACCAGAATATCTATCTGTGCACTCTCGTAGAACTTTGGATCCGCTAGTGACAGTTCGGGAAGATCCCGTAGAAACTGTTGCGGAATCGGACAAGATGGAAGGTTTCCAGCTAATTGAGGAAGAACATAGGCCGTCGTGTTTATTTGCAAGCCAGGCCTGGTCGGAGAACGGATGGTAAACTGACAGAGCTTTTTGGATTCAGCGGATACTGTCTGGTTTAAGCCTGATACTTGGGCTCGGATTACCTGGTGAGGCAACTTAATTAGATTGAACAGCCGCTCAGAAATGAAGGTTGCCTCTGATCCTGAATCTATCAAGGCACGAGCTTTAAAATTCGACCCCAAGTGACATATGTCAATTATGGCGGTGCCCAGCAAGACGGATCTATACCCCGTCGCGAAGTAATTTTGTACTGTCGAGTCCGTGGACCGGGAAGCGGTGGCAACTGGTGTACTTGGTCTTGATCTGGGTCTTGGGGCGGGATTCGAAGGCGATTGGGAGGAGTTGCCTCTGTGTAGTAAGGTGTGATGGCGGCCGCGGCACGTAAAGCAACTATGAGTGCTCTCACAATCACGCAGCTGGTGCCCTCGTGCGAAGCAGTTTAGACACAGCTGCTTCCTCCTTATGTATGCCGAACGCTCGTCGACCGTCATCTGGAGGAACCGTGCACATGTGCGGACAGGATGGTTTTCCTTCTTACAAAGGTCACATCCTTTTGGCTTGGGTGCTACCCTTATCTCGTATGAATTTATTCTTCGAGGCGCTGCAGTGGGGGCGGATGTTTTTGGCAGAGATTGACTCGATCCCGACGGCCGTACGTCGTCTATGGCTTCTAAGGTCCGGTGACGCTCCGTAAGGAAGGCGTTCAGTTCCTGCCACGTCGGAATCTCTGCCTTATTGTGCAGGGACTGTTCCCACAAGGATAGCGTGAGCTTAGGAAGTTTGGAGGAGCACATGTACACTAGCAGGCAATCCCAATTTTCTGTTTCAATTCCGGACATTTCTAAAGCCGTAAGGCAACCCTGGATGGTACGTTGAAGTTCACGGATAGCTGACCCAGATTCCTGATTAACGGACTGCACATTGAAAAGTATTTTCAATTGGCTATTTACTAACAACCGCTTGTTTTCGAAACGCTCAGTTAGGTTAGCCCAAGCTGAGCGAAAGCCGTCGTTAGTAAGGGGGGAGTTTGACACTATCGTGTGTGCATCGCCGCTTGTTTTGGCATTTAGGTGGAACAATTTTTCAACTGGCGTCAGCCTTGGATTGTTTATGTAAATGGCCGTAAACAGATCCCTAAAGGTCGGCCACCGCAGATAATCTCCGGTGAAAACCTCGGTATCGCACGGAGGCAGCCGACATCCAGAGGGAATGTAAGTCTGGGTAGGAACAGCTTGAACTTGGGGAGCCTGGGCTATCATATCCGCGATCTGAGCCCCACATCTCTCGTAAACGGAATAGCAGTAGCCGTATTTAGCCTTGAGAACTGGCAAACTATCAGCTGCACTGTCTCCGGCTTCTGCTATGCACCCGGTGCATTCATCGTATTCTGCCTTGATGCGGTCCCATAACGCGCGTATTTCTTCGCGGCGGATGTTCAGCATAGACAGAGTAGGAGGGATCGGCGAAGGAGTGTTTGCTCTGGATTCAAACTCACTCAGCCGATCTGAGACCTCAGTAAATTTGCTTAGAGCGATCTGGGAAGGTGTTAGTGCCATTTTGACGTTTGCACGGGTGACCCTTTTTCGGGGCGACGAGGTCTTGGCAGTTAGTTCGGGTGTGGGCGGATCTACGGATATGCCTGGGACTACGGCAGGTGGAATAGACAACTTGTTGTTATCACTTCCAGCGGACATTTAAAGAGAAATTACCTTTATTTGGGTCTGAATCTGTTCGCCTTTGTTTATGTCGGATAAATAGGAAACCTGGCCCACTTCTGGAACAGTGGAACGAGGTGTCGACAAAAAAGTAGTGGATCGGAGAAATAGAAATTGGAAGCAAGCACCGACCTGGTTACTTTGCGGAATTAAACCCAATAATACGGATTAGGAACAGTGAGTGATGAGTTCGAATATCACCCGTTGAGAAGTAATTCTATAATATTTAACCCTTTTGGTATATGTATTATGGTTGGGATCAAGTTTGGTATATTTTTTGCTGGTATTTTTGCGTTTGGATAAATTGAGGGGGGAAAATACCAACTATGTGTATATATATAGTCCCCGGTGGAGTAATTGTAATATTTTCGCCTTTATTTAAACTTCTAAATGAAGAAAAAATACCAAAATTTGTTGGTCGGAGGATGAGATCGGTTGATTATTTAATATTGGAGTATTGCTTTAATTTGATTTAATATTTCGAGGAAAAAATACTAAAAATATACCAAAAAATTGGTGGACGGAGGATGCTATGCATGCAGTGGAGTGCTGGTATTTTTCCCGTTTAAATAAAATAAATTTTACGGAGTAAATACCAAATACCAAAAAAATACTAAAAAAGTTTGATGGTAAATAAAACACAATGACCAAAAAATTTTCTCGTCGGTTGGTGTAATTTTTGTATTTTATTATTTTTTTTTTTTACCGGATGGCCGACGGAAAACTTTAATTAGTCGGAACGGGATGGTGGAGTTAAAAATTATATGTGACTGTATGTAGATATGTGTATATATGTAGATTTTTGTATGGATGTAGATATTTGTATGGATGTAGATATTTGTATGGATGTAGATATTTGTATGGATGTAGATATGTGTATATATGTAGATATTTGTATGGATGTAGATATTTGTATGGATGTAATTTTCGCCGGTTTTAAATTTGTTAAATAATTATTGCCGGCGGGGTATGTGTTGTTGTGGAAGTTTTCGATTTATTGTGTGTGGACTGTATTTGGAAAAACGAAAAAATATGTGCAAGTATTTTAGCGGCTGCGGATATACAGAGAGAAAAATCTTGAAAAGTTTTGGGGGCCTGAATTGGCAGAACACTAGAAATTTAATAATTCTCACTGTATGCTTGGCTTATATTTGCACAATATTTTCTCTAAGCTTGGAATTTTTTTTCTCGATTTTGTATATGTGTATGTAAGTATGGATGAGCGGCCAAATGCAATTAAAAAAGGAGTCGGAAAAAAATTGGCAATATGGCCGCACGTAGCAAAAGGAAAATCGAAGAAAAAAATGGCGAAGTAATTTTTAATTGCCGTTGTCGGATTTAATCGGACTAGGATTTTAGACAAATCGTACAGAAAGTCAAACGAATTATTTTCGAGTGGCTGACTGCAGACCGGCAATTAATATAACGAAAAGCTTTACTTATCTTATCCGGCTCGAAGGACCAAAATGTACGCCGGGGGGCAGCGGGGTACCGTGCTGGCGCTGGTGGAATGGCGTGGGAGGCGACGGCGGGAAAACGTTCGGCGTCGGCGGGCTGGTTCGAAAGGCTTCGCTGGCTTGCTGCTGGTGCGGTTTGCTGCTGGTGCTGATGAAGCTGTAGGGGAGAAACCACTCGAACGCGTATTTGCCCCTTAGTCGGAAATAAATGTGCACAAGAAGTTAAACTGGGTAAAAGTAGGCGGGGGTACGACCGCGGTTTATTGTACTGAACTTCAGAAATCGAACTGACTTAGTCTAAGCTCCGCTCTGCGCTCCAAAGCGCAGCGGAGACTTCATGGCGGGAGCTAGGAACAGCGCAGGAGAGCGGGAGCGCTAGAGAGCGGGAGAGCGGGAGAGCGGGAGAGCGGGAGAGCGGTAGAGCGGTAGAGCGGTGCAGCTGGTGCAGCTGGATAGCGGGGCCAGTCCAGATTCGCCGGACAGTGGGCCTGAACACAGATCAATCGTTTGGACTATTGGCAGCACTTGCAATCGATGTATCAAGGGTTTTGGAAACGCTGGCACCAAGAATATTTAACATCCCTGCAGCAACGTCAAAAGTGGAGCAGCAAGGAACGCAACATCGCAATGTAGTTCTCGTCAAGGACTCAAATCTCCCTCCAGCAGCTTGAATACTAGCCCGTGTAGTGGAAGCTCATCCTGACCAGATGGACTTGTATGCGCTTTAAAACTTAAGACGTCTACTGGAGAGATGACCCATCCCATCACCAAGTTAGCTGTACTGCCTAATTCGGAAACATTGTTTCAGGGCGGCCCGGGATGTTGATGAACGCATTACAGCCGTTATTTAATTTTGAATCTTATTCTCCTTTGGTATATGAAATACTAACTTTGCCCCTTTTAATATATTTTGGTGCTGCGTCACACTTTAGAGATTTTTTAGGACTTAGTGTTAAGACTACAACTGAAAGCATCGGACACACAAGAAAATGTGACAAATTTAATCATTGAAATACAGTCCACTCAATTCGGGAAATAAAACGTTTTTATTCTACACCAGATATGTTTTGCTTTAGAAATGGCGTGGAAGCTGTGACACGCAGCAACATCGAAATTAAAACAAAAAAAATCAAGTAATGGGGTTGTGAGGAGTTGAATAACTCCCCATAAATCTGAGCAGCAGCAGCAACAGACGGCCGGCCGCTTACCAGATTCGCGGCGAATTCGCGTAGTAACGGCGCGTCGAGGAGCGGTTGGAGAAGAAGAGAGTTAGGAGACCAATGTGGGAGAATGAGAGAGTTTGGAGACCAAGGATGGAGAATAAGAGAGTTTGGAGACCAAGGATGGAGTATAAGAGATTTTGGAGACCAAGAATGGAGTATGAGAGAGTTTGGAGACCAAGGAGCGGAGAATGAGAGAGTGCCGTGTGCAAAAGGGGATATCGGAACTCCACTGGACTTTGGAATCTGCCGTGAACTTTGGACCGGGAGAAGAATTTCCACATCTCGGCAGTGAAGCGGCACACAGGCGTGCCACAAGCATCACGGGAACCAGCTGGAAGCTGTGCGTAAGGGACAAGTGGGTCAAACAGGAGTCACGGACTTTGGACCCGGAGTGCAGAGATTCAGCGGGCCGTGCGCAAAAGGGATATAACGGTTCCCGGAGGCCCTATATAAGGCCGCAGAGCGCTGGCAGCTGGATTAATCGATTACGAGGACTCAAGCCATCAAGATCAGTCAAAATACAGTCAGTCAACCGAGTAAACTACAAGGGAGCTACAGGGCTAGTCGTCGAAAGCAGCGCCGTGGGAAGGATACAAGGAGCAAGATCGCCACGTCGAGACGTTTGAGATTGGGACATCAGGAATCTCCGAATTGGCTGAGATCCGGAAGGCATCACACGGCTAAGTCAAGGCGTTTGGTTTCCAACTCTGTCACGGTCAGAGTCAAGCGAAAGAGGCCTGCGACGAGGAACCGTGAGCTCGGGGAGGAAAGTTGTCTAAGACCCAGCGTACCTTGCCCGACCAAGCAGGACCTGGCGTGAAGGACGAGCGGTGGATCGATTTGTGGTTTCAAGAGGCGTTGGTCTGGAGAGCCCTGCGATTACCGGCGAAGTTCACGAACAGCAACCGCCCAACTCCCCGAGTGCCAGAACAGCGAGCTACTGGACAGCAGACAGCGCAGAGGACATCGGCAGCGACGCCAGCAGACATCACCGGCCGCCACGTTACCACCCAAGGTGGTAACGTTACCTGATGAGGTGGCAATTTGGGGCCAATTACTTGGTCCAAGACTGTCTGAATGGTTGTAGACGCCTAGTGGAAAGGGCCACTGTGAAACGCGTATATTCCCTGCTTTTTCTTCCAGTGGGATCTGCCAGTATCCATCCTTCAGGTCCAAGCTGCTGATGTTCCGCGTTTCCCTTAGTTGGTCCAGGATGTAGTTTATGCGGGGCATTGGGTAGGTATTCCTTACAGACTTCGCGTAAATCCGTCTGACTTTGACGCACAGTCTCTACTTGCCTGTCTTCTTTTTCACCATCACGACAGGGAGCTGTATGGGCTCTTTAAATGCTCCATGAAGGCCATTTGGGGAAGCTCTTTTGCATTAACCTCCCCTTGGATTTGTGGGTTCTTGGGGAAGTATATCTGCTTGATTGGCTTGTCATCCTTCATTTTGATATGGTGCTTTGCTGTGTTTGACTGCTGCTCCTTTCGACAGGTTTCCTGTGATATAGGTTGTGTGGTGTTTGGCGGCCTCCACAAGGTGTTCTTTGGCTGACTCTGTTGGTGTTGGGGTGGTGTCCACTGACCTCCGCGCGGTGCATCGGTTTCTTGCTGCCCTTGGACTAGGTGTGGTGGTGACCATTTTTGTACGCTCTTAGAAAGATCCTTAGACTCGGAGTGCAGATCTCCTTAATAATTCTTAAGGTCTTTCTGGGCGAATAACTGAGTGGTCTCACCATCGTCTGGAGGTCGATCATGTAGATCTCGCTACTCGTTGTAGCCCTGCTTCCGTTGCCTGACTTGATCCGCCAGCCTGGTGAAAAAGTCTCTCGGATGACACTTGTGTTGACACTTTCTATGAATTCCGCCCAGGTTCTCCATTGCTTGTTGTTGGCAACGAACCACATCGATCGAGAAATAATATCCAAATTCAGGCCGTATGTGTTAGCTGACCATTCCACTTGCGCCAGGAACTCGAATGGTTTTTCCGCACCGTTGAGCCTGAACAATTCCGACCTCGCTCGGGAAATCATATACAAATCCAGGCCCTATGTGTACGCTGACCATTCCACTTTCGCCAGGAACTCGAATGTTTTTCCGCACCGTCGAACCTGAACGACCACTCGCGGACTTGTTTAGCGAGCTTTGCATAGTCTGTCTGGCTCGGTCTCAACGTCAGCGCTGTTGTTCTTTATCCTGGCTTACCTCTCTTCTATCCTTTCGCAGATTGTCGAAGTTCAAATTTGCCACAACGATCTGATTTTGTTGGTCTACTCGCTACGAGATTCGTGCGGCTAGCTCAGTAAGTTGTGTGTTCGTCCCACAAAATTTAAATGAGGTGATCAGTGAGAAGGCACAGAATTCAAAGGGCTTAGTGGGTTTATTTTCGTTTTACTTGTTACAGCGTGTGGTAGTTCGGTTGGTCTCAATGTCGGCCTGCGCTGATTCAAATGGCTGCTGACGTCGTCGACGCGTTGACTTGGTGATCGCTGACTCCATTCTATGTTTTTTGATGCTCATGGTGTCCCTCGCCGCTGCTGATTCGCCGACGCGTTGACTCGAGGCCGCTTGATGCGCCTTGGACTCGCCTTTCCCTTGCTCTGTCCTGGATGGTTCCACTAGGATTTCTGTCAGTTCGCGCTGACAATCAAGGCTAACGTTAGGAAGCTGCCTACCCCAGCCTTACCCTATTGCTTGTCGTCCGTGACGTTCCTGCGCTACTCAATAAGTTCTTCGCGGCGGTCGGGACGTGGCTGGTATTGTACACTGATGTCGCTGCCGATTCCCTCTGATCTGCTCCTTTTCGACCGCACGTCCTTCGAGCCAAGTCCTGCTCAGTTGGCCAAGGCTTAGACAACTTTCCCCACGTGCTCACGGTACCTCGTCGCAGGATTCTATTGCTCGACTATGACGGACCCGCAAAGCGATGTGCCACAGTGCGGTCGCAACAAAGAAGGAAAAAAACCCCCTTGACTTAGCCGTGTGATGTCCTCTGGACCTCAGCTACCTGTGTCTCAATTCGAAAATTCCTGATGTCAAAATCCCGAACGTCTCGACGTAGCGATCTTGCTTGTAGGCTTCCCACGGCGCTGCTTCCGACAACTTAACTTGTTTTTTACGTGCTGCTGGTTGACTTGGTTCATTGACTTTAATGACTGCGTGATCTTGACGGATTGACTCCTGGTGATCGACTGATGCTTACCCCAAAACGCTGCGCCCTCGTGAAGGTCCCCATGTGGCATGTGGCACGCAGGCGCGCCATCCCGCTGCTGAAATGTTTCACTTTCTCTCCTGGTCCACAATCCACGGCAGAGTCCGAAGTCCGGTGCGTTCCGTTATTTCCCTTTCTACCTGGCATCCACAGTCTGCCATTGAAGTCTCCGCTCTCTCTTTCTCTCTCTCTCTCCAAACTCTCTTTCTCCAACCTCGCGTTCTCAAAACTCTCGTTCTCCTACTCCCTTTCTAAAAACTCTTTTCCTCCAAACTCTCTTTTTCCAAACTCTCTATCTCCAAACTCACTTTCTCTAAATTGTCTTTCTCCAATTTTTCGTTCTCCAAGCCGTCTTTCTCCAAACTCTCTACGCAATGCCGTTACTACGTGCTTATTCGCCGCGTGTCTGGTAGCGGGCAGGCCACCTTACAACTGCCGCTGCAATTTGTGCGGGGTTAATTAACTTCTCACCTATAACAAACAAACATAACAAAATAATCTAGAAAATTATGGTTCCGTTAGCCGAAAGTTGCATGCCTTAATGTTTTGTGCCTATAAAAGTCCCGCAAAGGGACAGTTCTAAAAGGCAAATATATAATTATACAAGTAAAACACACACACACAGGAGCATTGGCCAATGATTCGGAGGACCCGGACAGATGTTTGAGAAAGGCGATGCCTAATGTCAATGTTACTAACAATAATTGTACGCTAATAGGTAACCTAAATAACACAATTTTAAGCAATAAAAACGCTTTATTCGACGGCCTCGACTATCAGATACCCGTTACTTAGCTACCAAAAAAACGCCTCATTTCATTCATTCCTTTCAGCTGTTTACAAGATTTCTCTAACACGTCACATAACAGACACCTAGCGCTAGTGAAATTTCTTAGGAAGCCGATTTACTGTACCATCTCACTCGCACTTATTTAGTTTGCTAATTATTAATAACTGTTTGGTTATAAGTGTTTAATGATTACAAATTTGTCCAAAATATTAGAAAATATGGGCGCCAGCAGGGTTTTAGCGAGTTGGGCGATTGGGGGCGTTACAGTGGCACCCTGCTAAAACAAGCTTGCGCTGCGCAGGAAGCCCACATATATTTCCAACATTCTAGCTCTTATAGTTTTCGAGATCTCAGCGTTCATACGGACCGACGGGCACGGCTCGATGAACTCGGCCTTATATACTATACTTTATGGGGTTATAAACGCTTCCTTTTACCTGTAATGTACTGTCCGACAAGACAAGTATACCCTTTTATTCTACAAGTAACGGCTATATTTGTATTTAAAAGTATTGACAAATAAGTCGTATTTCTCAATTTTTCCCAATTAATTAATTCATTTAAAAAATATTTTCGGGCCACGCTAAAAAATTTCCGGTTAAATTTGTACCTACAAATTGCGATCCCGTATCGTAAAACCTTCTCTAAACATATTTTTACATATCGATTTTGTTGACCTGTAATTCGCACCTCTAAAATGCGTTTTTAAATTGATTTGTTCGTGTCTTTTAATAAATTTAAAATTTCTATTCGTAATGGCATCATAAGCCAAATCCGCCCTAAACTTATTTATTGCCACACAGAGAAAAACGGAAAAATAACCTTTTGAAATTGAAGAGACAATATTTAAAACATCACTTTTTATACCCGTTACTCGTAGAGTAAAAGGGTATACTACATTCGTTGCAAAGTATGTAACAGACAGAAGGAAGCGTTTCCGACCCCAAAAGGTATATCTATTCTTGATCACGATCACTAGCCGAGTCGATCTAGCCATGTCCGTCTGTCCGTCTGTCCGTATGAACGCTGAGATCTCGGAAACTATACAAGCTACAATACTGGGATTAGACAAGCAGGTTCCTGAGATTCCTGCGCAGCGCAAGTTTGTTTCAGCAGAGGGCCACGCCCACTCTAACGCCCACAAACCGCCCAAAACTGTGGCTCCTACAGTTTTGATGCTAGATTAAAAATTTTAGCTGAAATGTATTGTTCTCATCAATACCTATCGATTGACCAAAAAGTTTGCCACGCCCACTTTAACGCCCACAAACCGTTCAAACTGTGGCGCCAATTTTCATGCTACTTTACCAATTTACATAAATAAAAACATAAGTTGAACATTCCATTTATTTTACCTGTTACTCGTAGAGTAAAAGGGTATACTAGATTCGTCGGAAAGTATGTAACAGGCAGAAGGAAGCGTTTCCGACCCCATAAAGTGTATATTTTCTTGATCAGGATCACTAGCCGAGTCGATCCAGCCATGTCCGTCTGACCGTCTGTCTGTCTGTCCGTCTGTCTGTCCGTCCGGATGAACGCTGAGATCTCGGAAACTATAAGAGCTAGGCTATTGATATTTGGGTTGCAGGTTTCTGAGCTTCTTACGCAGCGCAAGTTTGTTTCAGCAATGTGCCACACCCACTCTAACGCCCACAAACCGCCCAAAACTTTGGCTCCTATAGTTTTGATGCTAGAATAAAAATGTAAATGGAAATGTATTGTCCTCAACAATACCTATCGATTAACCAAAAAAAGTTTGCCAAGCCCACTTTAACGCCCACAAGCCGCCCAAGTCTGTGGTGCCCACAATTTGAATGCTAGATAAAAAAATTTTAACTGAAATGTTTTTGTATTATTAATACCTATCGATTGATCCAAAAAAAAGTTTGCACGCCCACTCTAACGCCTGTAAGCCGCATAACACTGTGGCGCCCACAATGTTTATGCTAGAAAGAAATGTTAACTGAAATGTATTAGTCTCGTCAATACTTATCGATTGACCCCAAAAAGAAATTGGCCACGCCCACTCTAACGCCCATAACGCCTAAGTCTGTCTACCGCCCACATAGCCGAGTTGATCTAGCCATGTCCGTCTGTCCGTCTGTCCGGATGAACGCTGAGATCTCGGAAACTATGGGAGCTAGGCTATTGAGATTTGGCGTGCAGATTCCTGAGCTTCTTACGCAGCGCAAGTTTGTTTCAGCACAGTGCCACGCCCACTCTAACGCCCACAAACCGCCCAAAACTGTGGCTCGTACAGTTTTGATGCTAGAATAAAAATTTTAACTGAAATGTATTGTTCTTATCAATACCTATCGATTGACCCAAAAAAAAGTTTGCCACGCCCACTTAAACGCCCACAAACCGCGACGCCCACACCCTGTGACGCCCACAATTTTCATGCTAGATAAAAAATTTTAACTGAAATGTATTGGTCTCGTCGATACCTATCGATTGATCCAAAAAAAAATTTGCCACGCCCACTCTAACGCCCATAACGCTTAAATCTGTATACCGCCGGTAGGTGGCGCATTTTAATCTCTCTTTGCTGCTTGCATATCTCCATATAGCTGAGTAACGGGTATCTGATAGTCGAGGTACTCGACTATAGCGTTCTTCCTTGTTATACCCGTTACTCGTAGAGTAAAAGGGTATACTAGATTCGTCGGAAAGTATGTAACAGGCAGAAGGAAGCGTTTCCGACCCCACAAAGTATATATATTCTTGATCAGGATCACTAGCCGAGTCGATCTAGCCATGTCCGTCTGTCCGTCTGTCCGTCTGTCCGTCTGTCCGTCTGTCTGTCCGTCCGGATGAACGCTGAGATCTCGGAAACTATGGGAGCTAGGCTATTGAGATTTGGCGTAAAGATTCCTGAGCTTCTTACGCAGCGCAAGTTTGTTTCGGCACAGTGCCACGCCCACTCTAACGCCCACAAACCGCCCAAAACTGTGGCTCCTACAGTTTTGATGCTAGAATAAAAATTTTAACTGAAGTGTATTGTTCTCATCAATACCTATCGATTGACCCAAAAAAAAGTTTGCCACGCCCACTTTAACGCCCACAAACCGCGAAAACCTGTGACGCCCACAATTTTCATGCTAGATAAAAAATTTTAACTGAAATGTATTGGTCTCGTCGATACCTATCGATTGATCCAAAAAAAAATTGCCACGCCCACTCTAACGCCCATAACGCTTAAATCTGTATACCGCCGGTAGGTGGCGCATTTTAATCTCGCTTTGCTGCTTCCATATCTCCATATAGCTGAGTAACGGGTATCTGATAGTCGAGGTACTCGACTATAGCGCTCTTCCTTGTTTTTATTTTAAATTCTTTGTGTACCAGCAGACTCCTCCTTTTTAAATGTATCCAACTGATTTGTTTTCCGTTTGGCAACAAACCCAGCTGCTTTACAGTAAGACCATTCTACATGCATTGAAGGTGAACTTTGAAAACTTCGGTCACACTGCAAAGAATAAGATTTTTCAATCTTCGCCTATCTGAGTACTAGGCTTAAAAGTGGAGCATTTTGCTCCATAAATTACATTGTATTTACTTGATGTTTGTCTAATTTTAATTAATTTATTTCTTGGACACCGCGACGTGTTTTTGGGTGGCTGGTCTACACACTGCAGTACAACAATGTCAAATGGCTGCGCAGGATGGCAAGTTGGCAATTTGGCGTCCACTACATTGCTAGGATACATCTATAAAGGACAGAAGAAGGACTCCCAGGCGCTGTTGTAAGCTACATGAGTGGACCGAGCTCAGAGTGATTAACAATACAATGCTAAGTCTTCGAAATATGTTTGTAATAGAACCGAAATATATTGAAAATAAATAATTTATGCAAATTTAAAGGAGTTCACCAATTAATTCCATTTTTCTGCAGATAATCGATATCAAACGTAGTCACACAGGAATAAGTTGTGTAGAGCTTTTATCGAAAAAAGTCCAAACTTTTTCTTGGGAAAAGGCCAATTGGTCTTGATATGGCCAGAAACTTAATTAGCAGCCCTCGTTATTGGAGCTTGATCACTTTACTCATTTACCTTGAGAAATGGCTATTTGCCAAACTGTTGGGTAATTGAGTTCTGAGATACAAGCTCTTTAATACAACAACAACTGAAAAACAAGTTTTTCGCGAATATCTCAAGAATAAATCTTTCCAAAATATTTTTAATAACACCAGCGTATAGAGTGATCTAGACAATGCGGTTTTAAAGCTGAACTTTTTTGCCTGCATGCTAGTGTTAGGTTAGATTTCTTCTATGACCTATGATAGAGTGCGATAGAGTGTGATAGAAAAATTTGGAACTGCAGAGAGATGTCAACCTTATTAGGTAACGGTAAGGCTTCCCGCTATTTATTCAGCTTGACATAATTTCAAAATGTTTCAGCTATTATACGTTTGACTACTTTATGTTCAGGTTGTAGTTCCTCAAATAGATGCCAGCCAAAAACTCCTGGATGCGCTTACGGCGATTGTCCTGCATCAAGATTGAGACCACGTGCTTGTTACCTGGGCCCTCGATCGTTTGGCGCTCGAGGGCCTCGACCTCGTCCTCGCTGATTATATCCTTCTGGTTGTCGTCATCAGCCGGGGGGATCGGTCCCTCAGAGCTGGGGACTGCCGTAGTCTCATCTTTTGCAGCATTAACAACTTCGGTATCATCCTGGAGTACGATTCCGTCCGCAAGATCGTTCAGGTTGAGGCCTTGCAGCAAATCAGCGATCGAAGGCACGAAGGCGCTACGACGCGAGCTGGTAGAGTTTGAGCTGTTGGAATTGCTAGAGGGCAGGTAAATTCCCTGCATGTTGTTAGGATTGATGATCAGGTAGGTTGGTCCGCCTCCGGCACTGTTCATGTATTCCATTCCGGGGAACTGTGGCGGTGGACGGCTGGGCGGTAGCGGTTGCGGGTAGTAATGATAGTAGGGGGTATTGTACGGGCTGTGGTGGTAGTGTTGTCTGTCCGAGTCGCGATCCGCTATCCAGCTGGGCTGCTGCACAATTATGATAGGCTGTGTGTTTCGGTGGCTCTCCTGGTTGCCTCCGCGCTTCATGTTCCACAGAAGTCGGGGAACGATCTTGGAGAATGCTGTAAGGAACGGAATTGGAGTGATTATGGATTCTGATTACGACCAACTGAACTTACCATCGTTCGTTCGGTTTTTGACGTTTGAAGCCTGATGGGCAGCATTCAAGGCAAAAATTGATGCTAGAACGATCAAGCCGCTAATAGTTCTCATCGTTCGTCAATTGTAATCTTCTGTAGGTGACTGTGTTCCTCCACTCGGACCTTGCTTAGTTTTATACCCAAAGCCCTAAGACTCACAGTTCATCTGGGATACTGTGGATACCACAAATTTATCCGTATCGCCTCGTAAATCAATTTCAGTCGCAGCTGCTTGCTTCTCTAGAAAATGATTTTTGACCGGTTTTCAATTTATGTCTTTCTTTCGCCCCGGGCCGTTTTCATGATAGTTTAAGCATAAAGTAGTCTTCTTTTACTTATTTAGGTATCTGTTCTATCAGTCGCCGACATCAAAGCCGTCTAATTAACCGATAGGATCATTTTGCGAATTGATCTAAAGACCACTAACGCCAAAATCGTATTCGCTTTACTTTGAACTTGAGGAGGGCTTTTGAAAGGCGGTGGTCTCGTTTTGAAATGGTTTCAACTGCTTTCAGCTAACTAATTTAACATATTAACAAAAAGTCCACCAAAAAAAAAAAATAGAAAAAAATCGTGGTCACTTTTCACGATTTCCGACAGTTTATTTTGTGTTCATAAAAACCGAACGCCGCGCGGTCAAATCGTGAACATTTAAGTGAAATTATGAACGCGTTCATGCTAAAAGCCTTAACAGAAATGGCAACACAATTCGTGAAAACATGTACACCGGTCGGTATAAGTGTTTTGTCGAAACAAAAAAAAAGGTAATTTAAATGCCGTTTGAATAATACAATACATTTCTTAACCCTTTCTGTACTTACTGAAAAGGACGAATTTGCGTGAAAATCTACTTTTTAAATTTTTCCCTCGCCCTGAAAACTGAAATTTTTTATGCAAAAAGTTCTTCAACAGAAAAAAATAGTAACTGCAAAAAGAATTTTTCAAAAATCATTTTGCTTATATTTTAATGAACATCCATTTCAAATTTGAAGGATTTACGTCTTGTCGTTCAAGAGATATTAGATTTAGATTTCACAAAAAAATTAGGCTCAACGTATTCACGTGCTGTACGCTTGCACCCGCTGAGTTAGACAGCTGTTATTTTAACAGTGGCCTGTCAAGTTAACATTTCCGTTATGTAACATACCATGTTCTTAATTCGATAACATGAACTTTTCACAATTTTGAATACTTTTGAAAAACAGAATTATGCCAAAAAACAGGGCAAAGTCCCCATAGTGCGTCGGTATGAACGCTAAAGTCTCGGAAACTATAAAAGCTATAAAGTTGAGATATGGTATGTAGATTCTTGAGCATTTGCGCAGCACAAGTTTGTTTCACCAGGGTGCCACCCCCACTCTAAAACCCAAGTTTTTAAATATTAAAAAAAAAATTAAGTCAGATTTTGTTTTAATTATCAATTTTCAACTTCATGCCAAAAATGTTCATATTAATTTTAAGTATTCAAAATTAATTATTTTAAGGTTTTTAATTTTTATAATAAAATATTTTCTAAGAATAATGTTGAAAGTATAAATTAAAAGCGTATTTAAATGTTTATATCAAATAAAAAAACCTGAATAAAACATTTATTATATTTACAAGCAAATTTATAAATTAGAATTAATTATATTTTTGTTATTCCCTTTTTAAAAAATTGTTCCTACCCTGTTCGTTTAATTTTTAATTTTTTGTTTAATACTTTAACAAACAAGATTAATTACAAACACTTAAAACATATGTATATAGTTTATAGACCGAACATTAAAAAACTGATTTCATATTTATAAAAATTAAATACAAATTTATATATTTTAAATACATACGTATGAATGTCAGATGGCAAAAAGCATTTTTGTTCATTTTTGTCCCAAAATACTGTGCCGCGCTGTCGACGCCAGCAGAGTATTCGCCGCAGCGCAGAAGACTGCCGACGAAAACGGTCGGGTTACAAAGAGAGGCAGATATTCGGAGGTTTGTCTTATAAACATAACGGAGAGACGCAAAAAAAGGAGCGTCGAGTGCAGGCAGATACTGCAACCAAAATGTTGGCGGAAAAATGTTTGTGACGCAGCGACATGTAAATGCCCTATTATTTTAGGAGCATTATTGTTATTAGAAAAAAACAAATAAAAATGTTTTATAAAAGTAAATTATTGGATCATATTAAAATTAAGTAAATTACATTTACTTATAATGTTATTTTTATGTATCATACACTGGTCGGCATATATATTTTGTCATGGCGATGCCTCAGTTTCTGTTTAAATTTTTTTTTATTTTAAATATAAAAAAATGTATGGATTTTACATAATTCATTTAGTTACATTGTATTAAATTATAAATATAACAAATTTTCATTTTTAACATTCATTTAGATTTTTAATTGAATTAAAACTAAAAACTAAGTCATTTCATGGGTGGCATAAGTATTTTGACAAAATTTCTTTTTTCATCTTAATTAACTAATTTGTTTTATAAATTTATTTGAAACTGGAAATTAATAAAAAATATACCCTCCTTTGGTGTCTATGACCTTTTGCAGGCGATTCGGAACGGAATCGACCAAGGTTTGAAGGTATTTTAAGGGAACCTCTTTCCAATTCATTGTAACCTCAGTGACGGTTTCTGCTTTTGTCCTGGTCAGATCAGTGCTTCTTTCTCGCTTTATTAGCGACCACACATTTTCAATAATGTTTAAATCAGGACTTTGTGGCGGCCAATCGAGAGTTTCCACCCCGACATCTCTTAAAAACCTAGTAATCATTCTAGCCTTATGGCAAGGAGCGTTGTCCTGTTGGAGAATAAATTCTTTTCCTATTAATCTGTCGCCGGAGGGAAATGCATAATTCTGATTCATGGATCCGTCTATGGGAACCAAGTCTCCCACACCATTATATGAAACTGAACCCCAGAACATTACGCTTCCACCCCCATGACTTACTCTTTGACACACAGGAGCATTTTTTTTACGGTAATTCTTGTTAATTCTTACAAAAACTTTCTTTTGAGATGCGTGGAATTCAAAACTACTCTCATCTGTCCACAGGACATTACGCCAAAATGAAGCGGGCTTGGTGATGTATCTTTTCGCGAACTCCAAACGCTTTAGTTTATTTTTAGGGGTGATAAAAGGAATTGGTTTTGCAATATATGTTTTCATATCTGCTTCAATCAAACGCCTGCGTATTGTTCTCTCACTTATGGAAGTGGATGCAGTCTCATCCCACTCTAAGGACACAGCCTTTGGTGTTTTTAAAGGGTCCTTCTTAAAAGCACGGACGATAAGACGGTCTTCATGAGCTGTAGTCTTTCGATTTCTGCCTTTACGGTGAACATTGATCACATCATTAAATTTTTTATATTTATTGATTTGATAATAAATGGTCTGACGAGACAAATTATATTCCTCAGCGATGTTTATTACAGAAACACCCAAGTTATATTTGATCACAATTTCCGATCTTATTTTGGCGCTCAGCTCAGATTTTTTAACCATTTTAAATATTAAAAAATCGACTTTATCCAATATTAATGAAAACTTGTAATAATATTCTTGAACAACACTTTCAGCTTGCCTAGAAACAACTAAATCACGCAATGACAAAATATATATGCCACTGCTAAAATCGTTGCTTGCTGGCATTCTTATCAGCAGAACGAAAAAACAAAACACAATTGACGAAATATTTTGCATATTAACAGTTATTGATTTGCTCTTCTCTTTTATCATAATTTTCAGTTCGAACAATGCACCGGTACTTAGATCAAGAGTCTGATAGTCAAATGAATACTATGACAAAATATATATGCCGACCAGTGTACATTACTATTGCAATGTAATTTTTTAGTTTAGTTATACAAAATTTAGTCCGTTAACATTTATTTAAATATTTAAAACATTTTAATTATAACATTTAAAACAAATATTAAAGTGTTTTTACCAGGGACCGCAATTATTATGAGTTTTATTTTACATAGCGACGAAGCGCACCAGGAGGATGGGCGAAGGCGACTACTTTTTATACACAAGGAAATGAAAATCTACAATAATCGTCGGATGGTTTCGAGTGATACATCAATCGAAAGGTATTGTGCAAAGTGCAAATTTTTAAAATTTGATCTGTTGGGGCCGGTGGGGATAAATACCCGCCGCTATTAACCGAGTCAAAATCGGATGCTCCGTTCAAAAGTAATACGCAAAATAAGATTTTGGGGCACTTCCCAAAATAAAAAAATAATTCAGTTTGTCTGTTTGTCGCAAAATGATGTTTTAGGATCCTGGAAATTTTTGGAAAACTAGCTAGTTTGGCGAGAAAACAGCTTACAAATAGCTTTATTTTGTACACCCGTACCTTGTGAACTACTAAAGCTACAGGCTAGTGCTATATGTCGTTAGAAAGTTATTTTGAA